>NW_027364634.1:0-198762 GCF_046119375.1 Phyllobates terribilis | reverse complement strand
GGCGAGGCCATAGACAGGGCCTGGATGTCACTAATGCTCCTGGCTGAGGTTAAAGCTATTAACAAAGCGGTCTTAAGGGAGAGGGATTTAAGGGTTGCTGACTATTAGCTCAAACGGCGAGCTAGTCAAGGCCTTTTGAACCAAATTTAAATCCCAGGGAACCAAGCTGCTTTTAATAATAGGTCTAGATCTAAAAGCTGCCTTAATGAACTGAGAAACCCAGCAGTTACCCGCTAGATCACAGCTATATAGGGAACCCAAGGCAGAAACCTGAACTTTAAGGGTGCTGGTGGATAACCCTAGTTCAAGACCTTTTTGTAAAAACGCCAAGATTTTTCCTATTGGCGCCTTCCCCTCCCCCATCAACCCCAGGTTTTCTGCTGTGCATCAGGATGGTTACTAGACCTTGGGAAAAACCTTTCCGATTTAGCAGTGTCTTTTCAAGTTCCACACCGTCAAGTGGAGGCCAGTTGCTTGAGGAGATACGGAATCTCTGGAAGAACCCAAGGATCGGAGATGGACATGCTCCTCAGGCATGATAACCAGGGCCTCCTGGGCCTCAAGGGTGTCTGCTGGCTGGTATGGTCCTTCCTTCTGAGGTGACATGGGCCGCAGTCCCTGCTCCACTTCTCTATGGCCCTTCTCATACCGACCCAGTAGAACCGCTCTCTCAGTAGGAACTCCAGTTTCTTCCACCCGAAGTGCCCCGCTCTGTCATGGTAGGCCTCCAGGACCATTGCTGCATCTCGTCTTGGGACCACCACCTGCCAGGTCAGCTCGTGCGTCCGGTGGTTGACAAGCCTTCTGCACAGCTTACCTTCATAGAGGAATAGCCTGCTTTTCTCCTTCCATAACTGCTTGGCTTCCTCTGGAGCGTCCGGGCCAGGGCTAGAGTCCTCCTGGGTTAACATGTCTTGCACCAGGCGAATTGCAGGGTCACTATCTTGCGTTTCAGCCCAGCCGTGGTGGGGTAAGGGATTGAACATGATGGTGGTTAGGTCTTTGTCTCTTACCCGGTGAGAATACTGAGTGGCCCCATACCGGTGGAATGCAGGGAGCTCTACTTCCTCCAGCTCTTCTGAGTCTTCTTCTCCTTCAGGCAAGTGGGGCATCCTTGATAGGGCATCTGCGTTGGCGTTGGTTCTGCCTGCCCGGTATTTGATTGTGAAGTCATAATTTGATAGCCGGGCCATCCACCGCTGTTCCAGGGCACCAAGTCTTGCATTGTCTAGGTGTGTCAACGGGTTGTTGTCCGTGTACACAGTGAACTTTGCGGAGGCCAGGTAATGCTTGAAGCGTTCCGTTACGGCCCACACCACTGCCAAGAATTCTAGCTTGAAGGAGCTGTAATTCTCCAGGTTTCTCTCGATGGGCCTCAGCTTCCGGCTGGCGTACGCGATCACCCTTTCTCTGCCCTGTTGGTTTTGTGACAGTACGGCTCCCAGCCCCACATTACTGGCGTCTGTGTGGAGGATAAAAGGCTGGCCATAATCAGGGTAGGCCAGGATCTCATCCCCAGTGAGGGCCATCTTCAACTGGCGGAAGGACTCCTCTTCCGGCTTGTCCCACTTGAAGGGTGGCTTCTGGCTTCTGGACCTAGACTGTCCTATCAGGAGGTCCTGCATAGGGGCTGCCATCTTAGTGAACCCGGGGATGAACCTTCGGTAGTAGCCTACCAACCCGAGGAATTGCCTCACTTCTTTGATGTTAGAGGGGCTTGGCCAGCTCTTGATGGCTGTCACTTTGTCGGGGTCGGGGGCTACTCCCTCAGCACTCACCACGTGCCCTAGGTACTGTACCTTCGGTTTCAACAGGTGACACTTTGAGGGTTTCACCTTCAGGCCATAGCCTGCCAGGGCTTCGAACACCTCGGCCAGGTGCTTTAGATGGTCCTCGTAAGTCTTCGAATAGACAATCACGTCGTCCAGGTACAGTAGGACCGTCTCGAAGTTTCGGTGCCCTAGACAGCATTCCATCAGCCTCTGGAAGGTCCCTGGTGTGTTGAAGAGCCCGAATGGCATACAGTTGAATTCGCTCAATCCCATCGGGGTGGTGAAGGCGGTCTTCTCCTTGTCAACCTCTGCCACAGGAACCTGCCAGTACCCGCTAGTAAGGTCCAAAGTAGGAAAGAAGTTAGCTGATTTTAGGGCTGCTAAAGACTCCTCTACCCTAGGTAACAGGTACGCGTCTTTATGGGTGATACGATTGACCTTTCTTTAGTCCACGCACATTCTCATGGTACCGTCTTTCTTTTTTACCAAAACTAAGGGAGCTGCCCAGGGGCTACAGCTATCTCTAATGACCCCAGCTTCTTTCATTTCTCTCAGCATGCCCTTTGCGTTCTGATAATGTGCAGGAGGTACAGGTCTGTGTCTCTCTTTTATTGGTGGGTGGCTCCCCGTGGGGATGTGGTGTTCTATCCCTTTTACTCTGCTGAAGTCTAGTGGGTGCTTACTAAAGATTCTCTCGTACTCCTGTACCACCCGGTAGACTCCTTGTTTTTTGTGCAGGGGAGTGGAGTCAGCACCCACATGGAGTTTCTGGCACCAGTCCTCCTTGTGTTTCTGGGAGCCATTACCCTCCACCGGTTAAGATGGAGGCAAGGGTTCCACGACCCTGATAGCATTGTGTTGGACGGCAAACAATTTGGCTAGTGTAGCATACCGGGGCAAGTAGACTTCCCTTTCCCCGATGTTTAAGATCCAGACGGGCACCCTTCCATGGCGGACATCAACCACCCCCCTGGCTGTCAAAATGGTGGGCCTGCTGTCTGAGTACACGGGTTCTACCATGGCTTGGTAGTCTCTCCCCCTTAACCTGATTGCAGTCCGACACCAGATCATCATTTCACTTTTGGGAGGCATGGCAATGGGGAACGGGTCACTCATCCTCACGCTACCGATCTCACCACCAGACAGTTTTACCTGTTGCCGTCTCACCAGGTCCCTTATCTCCTTCTGGAGGACTCTCTGCTGGCCGGAACTAGCATTCATCACCACCTTCTGCAAAATCACAATTACTTCTGCAAGACAATTTTCAATCACGTTAGTACCCAGTTATTTTAGGGTGACTTTCACGGCGATCAATGTCCACAATGATCACTCCCTGTGCCGGCAGTTCAACCTTACCAATCTTGATGGTCATCTCTCTGAACCCCACTTGCGGCACAGGTTGGCCATTGCTGGCGATGATGCTTAAGTCATCGTCTGGATAACGGGTTATATCCGCGTCACTCCAGTACCGCTTGAAAAGTACGTAGGGGATGGTAGTCACTTGAGACCCGGTGTCCAGCAGTGCACTTATGGGGATACCGTCCAGCACTACGGGTAAGACCGGGCGTCCCCCCAGGTACTTATCACGCCAATTAGACGGGCCTGATGACCTTATGCCTGGGGGTTGGCCCTCTGCCCCAGGTCGGACCCATTTAAAGTACAGTACCTTGCTATGTGTCCTGGCTGACTGCAACGGTGGCAAATCGGCTGTCCATCCTCAGTGTAACTGTCGGCGGGCCTCCCTCTGAACGACGGGATCCTCCTCTGTCGACGCCACGGGACATCCTCCGGACTGGAAGCCTGCTTGATGGGTCCTGACGGGTCCACCTGTAACGACTGTAAGGTCCTGGTCAATGCAGCAACACTCCTGGTTAGTTCCTGGACCTGATGGTGCAGGTCTGCAGGCGGGGATGGGTTTGAGGCCTGCGCATCAGCCCCCACAAGGTCTGCAGGGTAGGGCGCCGCCCCCTGGTGGTAAGTAATGGCAGGGCGCCGGGAAGCTACAGCGCTACTTGGTGCGGGTTCTCGGAGCACCCGGATGTCCCTATCCTTGAACTGCGCAAAAGTCAAATCGGGGTTCTGAAGGGCCATGAGGCACAGCTGGGTTCTGGGGGCGCTGGACAGCAGACCTTCTATGAACTGGTCAGTTTACAGCTTATCGGTGTCCTGCACGCTACCAGGGTCAGCTTGTTTGATAGCTCTCAGGGCTTCTTGCAGGTTCAAGGCATAATCTCTGATACTATCCTGGGCTCGCTGCTTACAGCCATAGAACCGCATTTTGATTTCTGCTGAGGTACGGGTATCAAAGGTACTCCGCAACCGGGTCAGAATGTCCTTTACAGTCCTTTTCTCCTCATCTGACCATGATTTCACTTCCCGCTGGGCTGCACCGGTGAGCTGCCCCGTCAGAATGCTCACTTTCTGTTCTTCTGTCAGGGGGTAAACTTTAAATAAACTGTGCAGTCTTTCCTTAAAGTCAGTCAATGTATGGGATTCCCCTGAGTATTGGGGCAGCCAGGCTGCTCCAGGGATGTAGGGCATGGAGAATGGCATCACCGCTGCTGCAGCCACGCTGGTGGTAGAGGGTCCCTCCGCGTCCGTCATCTTCCTCCCCCATAGTTAACCGTGGCCTACCTTCTGTTGATCCTCTTCCGTAGGCCGCGGCTCCGCTGGTGCTGCTCCGGACGAGGACCTTGCGTCGCGTCCTGGTGACGTCAGCGTCGCTCTCTCTCCTTCCAGGACCTTACGCAGCGTCGGTGAGTAGGGCGGGGCTTCAGGTCTCGCGCAGTTTGGACGTCCACGCCCCTCTTCTTCCCGCGCGGCGTCCTGAAGATGGCGTCCGATGGCGGGAAAACGGCTGAAGATGGCGGGAAAATGGCTGAAGATGGCGGGAAACTGGCTGAAGATGGCGGGAAACGACTGAAGATGGCGGGAAACGGCTCTGGATAGCGGGAAACAAGGTACGCAAACAGCCCTTTCAGGCACGCAATACCCGTTTGTGGCGGGTTGGTCACAATCCTGCCAACTACGCCAAAAGCTGACTCGCCCCCTGGGCCGTGGGGCACTCGGGAACCGGGCTTCAGTGTGATGATGGGGGTAGTAGTGGCAACCCGATCCCGTGGCTAAGGGTGGTCAGACCATATGCTGTGGCAGCCTATTTGTAAGGTTTTGAATGTCCGACTACGCCACCCGTGGATTGCGGTCGGGGATGACCGCCGCTGCAAGGCAGACCGCTGAGGCTGATGTTGGTATGCAGCACTGGGATAGAATAGCTCCCCACGGGAAGAGTGTAGCCTCAGGGCAGATAATAGGATGCTGGGGGTGATGGTGCAGGCCGCAATAATAAAGGTCCAGAGTCTACTTCAAACAGTCCAGGGTCTTTATTGTAGGTAGTACTTATGACCCAACAGGAGTACAGGGTAGGAATGGGCCTGGGTGTCTGAGAACATTCGGGCAAGCCCCACTGGTCAGGGTGAGTGGGTAGGCCTACCGTTCTCTCTCTGCCCTTGCTGACTATCCCCCTTTTAGTGGTGTGATAGCCCACGTCCCTGAGCTGGCCGTGTACTACGCCTGTATGGCTTGCGACTCGGGCCTTAGGTACCTGTTGCTTCTCCGTGCTGTACCGGTCCCTCTGTGTGGCGGTGCCTCCAGGCTTCTCAGGCCAAGGGACCTAAAATCCCTCACAGGTAGGTTATCTGCTGCCGGGCTTGCAACCCTGACAGCCTCGGACCCCAGTGTCCAGTTGTGTAGTTCTCTCTCAGCCAGGACCGGCTCTCGTCGCCTCTGTCCCTGGCTTGCTGTTCCTCCTCAGCCTCCTTGACTCCTCAGCTGCTGCTGACCTGTCCCTCTCCTCTGGGAACCCTTCTGGATGCTTCAGAAGTGGGTCCTGGTCTCTCTAACCCTGTCCTCAGTTCCAGCTTTTATAGGGGCAGCCAGCTCTCCCTACTGGCCTGGGACAGGAGGTGCGGCATGCTAATTGTCCCTGACTAGGGAACCTCCCTCCTGCTCTCAGACACAGCCTTTAATACTTGTGGCATCCAGGCCTGGGGTGACACACATCCACAGCTAGGGGATTTAGGGAACACAAGATCTTTGTCTTCCGATTTAGTTTTGTGGCAAACAGATCTACCTGACCGGAGGGCCCCCCACCCCCCCATCTTCGGCTATTTGGGTAAAAATTCCTTGATTTAGTTCCCATTCCCCTTGCATCAGAAGATAGCAGCTTAGGAAATCTGCTCTGGTGTTTTCTTTTTCCCTTATATGGAGGGCCATCAGGGAAAGGAGGTGACTTTCTGTAATCTGGAAGAGATGATCTGTCACTCATCAGCAATCTTGACCATGTGTCCCCTGGTGGTTCACATATGCTACCGCAACTAGATTATCCAAGAGGATCTTTACATTCTGGCCCTGAAGGAAAGGTAAGAAATTATTCACCGCCTTGTCTACCGCCAGAAGTTCTTTTGCATTGGAGGAGAGACTCTTTTCGATATCTGACCAGGTCCCCTGGGCTCCCCACCCTCTGGGACTCGCATCTGTGGTAATTGTGCTAGTGACCCCAAGTACCCAGGGAACCCCTCGAGATTGGTGGCAGGATGAGCCTAACCTCTATAAAGATTTTACTGACCGGGGTGATAAGGACATCTTCCCTTCCAAGTGCCCCTTAAGAGAAACTTCATTATGTATCAGATCCCACTGTAAAACCCTGGAATGGTATTGTGCTCACAGAACCCCTGGGAAGCACGATATCAGGGTACCCAACAGGTACATTGCACCTCCAAGGGACATGACCGAATTTGCTATGGCTTTCTTCACCTGGCCCCTCATTTATTGTATTTTAGCTTCCGGGAGGTAGCATTCTTGAGATTCGCAATCCCCAAAAACGGCTGAACTGTCGAGTAATCTGGATCGTGTGCTCACGATTCCGGGCGAAATCCGTGACACAGTGATGGCAGGGTGAGATATGGAGTGTGTCAGCCTCATTTTGACTTGTTTTAAGGACATTACATCAAAGTTGGATAAGCCTGTAGTGTGTTTTTCAACTTAAATTTTGGGGGTGACTCAAAATCCAGGCCTCCATTGGTTATTAAATTTGATTTCCATTGATGATTTTGTATGAACATTTGCTAAAGAAGAACTGCGCCCAGCGGAGTCAAGCTGAAGGAAGAGAATGGACTTGATCTGACTTCAGACATTTTTTCAAGTTTCCCCTCAGGAGGGGGCCAGTTCACTTTTTAGCTGGGTTAAAATACACTGCTCAAAAAAATAAAGGGAACACTCAAATAACACATCCTAGATCTGAATGAATGAAATATTCTCATTGAATACTTTGTTCTGTACAAATTTGAATGTGCTGACAACAAAATCACACAAAAATCATCAAATGGAAATCAAATTTATTAACCAATGGAGGCCTGGATTTGGAGTCACCCCCAAAATTAAAGTGGAAAAACACACTACAGGCTGATCCAACTTTGATGTAATGTCCTTAAAACAAGTCAAAACGAGGCTCAGTGTTGTGTGTGGTCTCCACGTGCCTGTATGACCTCCCTACAACGCCTGGTCATGCTCCTGATGAGGTTGCGGATGGTCTCCTGTGGGATCTCCTCCCAGACCTGGACTAAAGCATCCGCCAACTCCTGGACATTCTGTGGAGCACCGTGACGTTGATGGATGGAGCGAGACATGATGTCCCAGATGTGCTCAATTGGATTCAGGTCTGGGGAATGGGCGGGCCAGTCCATAGCTTCAATGCCTTCATCTTGCAGGAACTGCTGACACACTCCAGCCACATGAGGTCTGGCATTGTCCTGCATTAGGAGGAACCCAGGGCCAACCGCACCAGCATATTGTCTCACAAGGGGCCTGAGGATCTCATCTCGGTACCTAATGGCAGTCAGGCTACCTCTGGCGAGCACATGGAGGGCTGTGCGGCCCTCCAAAGAAATGCCACCCCACACCATTACTGACCCACTGCCAAACCGGTCGTGCTGAAGGATGTTGCAGGCAGCAGATCGCTCTCCACGGTGTCTCCAGACTCTGTCACGTCTGTCACATGTGCTCAGTGTGAACCTGCTTTCATCTGTGAAGAGCAAAGGGAGCCAGTGGCGAGTTTGCCAATTCTGGTTTTCTGTGGCAAATGCACAGTGTTGGGCTGTGAGCACAACCCCCATCTGTGGACGTCGGGCCCTCATACCACCCTCATGGAGTCAGTTCTAACCGTTTGTGCAGACACATGCACATTTGTGGCCTGCTGGAGGTCATTTTGCAGGGCTCTGGCAGTGCTCCTCCTGTTGCTCCTTGCACAAAGGCGGAGGTAGCAGTCCTGTTGCTGGGTTGTTGCCCTCCTACGGCCCCCTCCACGTCTCCTGGTGTACTGGCCTGTCTCCTGGTAGTGCCTCCAGCCTCTGGACACTACGCTGACAGACACAGCAAACCTCCTTGCCACAGCTCTCACTGATGTGCCATCCTGGATGACCTGCACTACCTGAGCATCTTCTGTGGGTTGTAGAGTCCGTCTCATGCTACCACAAGTGTGAAAGCACAACCAACATTGAAAAGTGACCAAAACATCAGCCAGAAAGCACTGGTACTGAGATGTGGTCTGTGATCCCCACCTGCAGAACCACTCCTTTATTGAGGGTGTCTTGATAATTGCCAATAATTTCCATCTATTGTCTATTCCATTTGGACAACAGCATGTGAAATTGATTGTCAATCAGTGTTGTTTCCTAAGTGGACAGTTTGATTTCACAGAAGTTTGATTTACTTGGAGTTATATTCTGTTGTTTAAGTCTTCCCTTAATTTTTTTGAGCAGTGTATATAAAAAATTACTGCAGCTCTAATGCTATTTATTACGTCTCAGGTAATTTTGTGACTAATACAGCATCAAAACTACCAAAAAGCTTAAATCTCCAATGGAAGCCGATAGCACCAGTGAGAACATGGCATAAGCGTACATTAAAGGAAGAGGAGGACATTATTCACTCCAGTTTCCTGCGGCCCCTCGGGAGTATAGGTTGCTGCACAGTAGTCTGCATTCTGTGTAAAACAGGAAAAACACTTTTACTTAGCGGGATGAGGGCAGCGCGGTGGTCAGTAGTGACACTCTGTCAGTTGAGGATTGCTCCTATTATCTGGTTGTGTATCCTGAGAAGAGGAGACCCACCGAAGAGGAGACCCACCGAAGAGGAGACCGAAGAGGGGACCCAGAGAAGAGGAGACCGAAGAGGGGACCCACCGAAGAGGAGACGCAAGAGGAGACCCACCGAAGAGGAGACCCAGGAGGAGACCCACCGAAGAGGAGACCCAAGAGGAGACCCATCAAAGAGGAGACCCAAGAGGAGACGCACCGAAGAGGAGACCCACCGAAGAGGAGACCCACCGAAGAGGAGACCCACCGTAGAGTAGACCCACCGAAGAGGAGACCCACCGAAGAGGAGACCCACCGTAGAGGAGACCCACCGTAGAGAAGACCCACCGAAGAGGAGACCCACCGAAGAGGAGGGGACCCAGCGAAGAGGAGACCGAAGAGGGGACCCACTGAAGAGGAGACGCAAGAGCAGACCCACCGAAGAGGAGACCCAGGAGGAGACCCACCGAAGAGGAGACCCAAGAGGAGACCCACCAAAGAGGAGACCCAAGAGAAGACGCACCGAAGAGGAGACAGAAGAGGAGACACACCGAAGAGGAGACCCACCATAGAGTAGACCCACCGAAGAGGAGACCCACCGTAGAGTAGACCCACCGAAGAAGAGACCCACCGAAGAGGAGACCCACCATAGAGGAGACCCACCGTAGAGAAGACCCACCGAAGAGGAGACCCACCGAAGAGGAGACCCAATAGGAGACCCACCGAAGAGGAGACCCAAGAGGAGACCCACCGAAGAGGAGACCCAAGAGGAGACCCACCAAAGAGGAGACCCAAGAGGAGACCCACCCAAGAGGAGACCCAAGAGGAGACCCACCGAAGAGGAGACCCACCAAAGAGGAGACCCTCCGAAGAGGAGACCGAAGAGGAGACCCACCGAAGAGGAGACCCACCGAAGAGGAGACCGAAGAGGGGACCCAGCGAAGAGGAGACCGAAGAGGGGACCCAGCGAAGAGGAGACCGAAGAGGGGACCCAGTGAAGAGGAGACCGAAGAGGGGACCCAGCGAAGAGGAGAACGAAGAGGGGACCCAGCGATGAGGAGACCCAAGAGGAGACCCACCCAAGAGGAGACCAAAGAGGAGACCCACTGAAGAGGAGACCCAACGAAGAGGAGACCCACCGAAGAGGAGACCGAAGAGGGGACTCAGCGAAGAGTAGACCGAAGAGGGGACCCAGCGAAGAGGAGACCGAAGAAGAGACCCAAGAGGAGACCCACCGAAGAGGAGACCCAAGAGGAGACCCACCCAAGAGGAGACCCAATAGGAAACCCACCGAAGAGGAGACCCAAGAGGAGACCCACCGAAGAGGAGACCCAAGAGGAGACCCACCGAAGAGGATCACTCTGCAGCCTCCATTCTGTACAGTTTGGTGTTGAGCTGACTGGAATTCAGTTTTTCAAAAAGTGGCGGAGCCTCGCAGGGATAAACATAACAGAGCGCAGCCGACAGTCCTCATAATTTACCACATTGGATCGGAGTGGATTTTTTGAGGACCTAATTTTAGTAACTCCATTCTAGCTGATTCTCTAGTAAGCCGTCTAGATCGGAGTGGATTTTTTGAGGACCTCATTTTAGTAACTCCATTCTAGCTGATTCACCATTGAGCCATCTAGATCGGAGTGGATTTTTTGTGGACCTCTTTTAGCAACTCCATTCTGTACAGTTTCGTGCTGAAGTGACTGGAAATGAGTTTTTCGGAGAGTGGGCGGAGCCTCGCGGGGAGAAACGTAACAGAGCGCAGCCGAGAGAGTCCTCATAATTTACCACACTGGATCGGAGTGGCTTTTTAGAGGACCTCATTTAGCAACTCCATTCTAGCTGATTCACTAGTGAGCCGTCTAGATTGGAGTGGATTTTTAGATGATCTCCCTGTAGTCTCCATTCTGTACAGTTCATTGCTGACCTGACTAGAATGGAGTTGCTGGAGCGATGTCCTCATAGGATCAAATCCAATCTAGACGGCTCATGACTGAAACATCGAGAATTGAGTTAATTCCAGGAGCTCCTCATAGATTCCAATCTAGTGGCATAGGAATTATAAATGGATGGATGTATTGTTACTTTTTGTGACATACATAATTACACACAGCACTGATTGTTCAGTTTTGCCCGAATTTGACTCTTACTGTATTTCCACCAATCACAGCCACAGCACCGACATTTCTGAAGAGTGGGCGGAGCTAGAGAACATTTATGTAATCATTTTTGCCACTTTTGTGATGTAAATTATGATAATGTTGTCGGCTGCGCTCCGTCACGCTCACGACCTCCCTGCATATGTTCACCCGCTCTTCAAAATGCTGGTGCTGACCAGGACTGGTGGACAGACAAGAAAAGTAACATTTTGTCAAACATGAACAATCAGAGCTTTGTGTAAGTTTTTAAACTATGAAAACTGAAAATATAAAAAAAACTAATTTTTTAATTTAACAAAAAAAAAAAAGTGGCCCAGCTTTCTACCTCTCACCTTTTATTAATACTGGCATGCGAAATTTGTTTCTTCAAGAATTGTGGCAGTAATGTTGTATAATGTCTGCCAAGAAATAATAAAACAACCTGCAGCAACTCCAATCTATATGTCTCAGTACAGAGATGACAAGATTGAGCAGCTGCACTGAGGTCCATGATTTGTGGGCACAATGTACTGTGTATAAGGACGTCCACTGTACAGAAACTCCATTCTACAACCCCTGGCAAAAATTATGGAATCACCGGGCTCGGAGGATGTTCATTCAGTTGTTTAATGTTGTTGAAAAAAAGCAGATCACAGACATGGCACAAAACTAAAGTCATTTCAAATAGCAACTTTAGGGCTTTAAGAAACACTAAAAGAAATCAAGATTAAAAATGTGGTACTCAGTAAGGGTAATTTTTTTCAGACCAAGCAGAGGGAAAAAATTATGGAATCACTCAATTCTGAGGAAAAAATTATGGAATCACCCTGTAAATTTTCATTTCCAAAACTAACACCTGCATCAAATTAGATGTGTTCGTTAGTCTGCATCTAAAAAGGAGTGATCACACCTTGGAGAGCTGTTGCACCAAGTGGACTGACACGAATCATGGCTCCAACACAACAGATGTCAATTGAAACAAAGGAGAGGATTATAAAACTCTTAAAAGAAGGTAAATCGTCACGCAATGTTGCAAAAGCTGTTGGTTGTTCACAGTCAGCTGTATCTAAAATCTGGACCAAATACAAACAACATGGAAAGGTTGTTAATGGCAAACATACTGGTAGACCAAGGAAGATATCAAAGAATCAAGACCGGAAACTTAAAGCAATATGTCTCCAAAACAGGAAATGCACAACAAAACAAATGAGGAACGAATGGGAGGAAACTGGAGTCAATGTCTGTGACCGAACTGTAAGAAACCGCCTAAAGGAAATGGGATTTACATACAGAAAAGCTAAACATTAGCCATCATTAACACCTAAACAGAAAAAAACAAGGTTACAATGGGCTAAGGAAAAGCAATCGTGGACTGTGAATGACTGGATGAAAGTCATATTCAGTGACAAATCGAGAATCTGCATTGGGCAAGGTGATGATGCTGGAACTTTTGTTTGGTGCCATTCCAATGAGATTTATAAAGATGACTGCATGAAGAGAACATGCAAATTTCCACAGTCATTGATGATATGGGGCTGCATGTCAGGTAAAGGCACTGGGGAGATGGCTGTCATTACATCTTCAATAAATGCCCAAGTTTACATTGATATTGTGGTCAGTTTTCTTATCCCATCAATTGAAAGGTTGTTTGGGGATGATGACATCATTTTTCAAGATGATAATGCATCCTGCCATAGAGCAAAAACTGTGAAAACATTCCTTGAAAGAAGACACATAAGGTCAATGTCATGGCCTGCAAATAGTCCGGATCTCAATCCAATTGAAAATCTTTGGTGGAAGTTGAAGAAAATGGTCCATGTCAAGGCTCCAACCTGCAAAGCTGATCTGGCAACAGCAATCAGAGAAAGTTGGAGCCAGATTGATGAAGAGTACTGTTTATCACTCATTAAGTCCATGCCTCAGAGACTGCAAGCTGTTATTAAAGCCAGAGGTGGTGCAACAAAATACTAGTGATGTATTGGAGTGTTCATGTGTTTGTTTTTCATGATTCCATATGTTTTTCCTCAGAATTGAGTGATTCCATAATTTTTTCCCTCTGATTGGTCTGAAAAAAATTACTCTTACTGAGTACCACATTTTTAATCTTGATTTCTTTTAGTGTTTCTTAAAGCCCTAAAGTTGCCATTTGAAATGACTTTAGTTTTGTGCCATGTCTGTGATCTGCTTTTTTTCAACATTAAACAACTGAATGAACATCCTCCAAGCCCGGTGACTCCATAATTTTTGCCAGGGGTTGTATACACCTTTTGATCACTTGTTTATAATATTTTTTGCAGATTTATTTATTTTCTGTTATGGGGTATAATAATTTTATAGGTTGGGTTATTACAGATGACCGATAACAAGTGTGCACTTTTTTGGCTTTATTTTAGTTTATTTATAAAAAAAACATTTTTATTGGCACTAAAAAATTTAAGCCAATATTTAGAATTTTTTTTGTTTTCTTTTACATTTTAGCCCCTTTTTGTAATACAATCTTACTATTAGCGCCATGTTGTAGTTTTGGCCAACATCTTGTAGTAATGTCCACATCATGGTCCCTATCTTGTGCTTATGTCCCCCATCATGGTCCTCATCTTGTTTTATTGTCCCCCATCATGGCCATCTTGTAGAAATATCCTCCAACCTGGTCCCCTTCTTGTAGCAATCTCACCATTCGGCTCCCTATCTCATAGTAACGTGTCCCTTGCTGGTCCCCTTTTTGTAGTAATCTCTCTTTGCAGTAATGTCAGGATCCTGATCCTCATCTTCTAGTCCTGCTCCCATCCTGGTCCCCTGCGGACATTAGCTGCTGGCCTGTGATTGACCCACAGTTGGCATTGGTATAGCTGAGCAAAGAGCTTGTCTGTGCACGGCGCCTGCAATATGTTCCACTGAAATAGTGCTGACGTGCCACAATCCTCAAGGTGTACGGTGCCTGCGGCCTGCATGAAGCAGCCCCTGTGGCCAAATGTTTGAGACCCCCGCTCGAGTCTATAAAGCTACAGCTGCCAATCAAAATACAGGGTGCCATGATATACTGAGGGGCTGCCATTGGTTTGATTAGTTATTCTGTGATGACAGAGTCTCTTTACCCCCTGAGTGATTTCAGACCAATCACCTATTCTGTGGAGAAGTGATAAAGATTTACAAGACAGTGACTTGAAGGGTCAACGTGATATTTGACATTTTTTCTCAACATTTTATTTCAGTTCTATTTTCAAGCAGATCAGGGGGTGTTCATATCCTGAGACGACCATAAGCTGCCCCCAAAAAACTCACTGTCTTCACCGAGGGGTGCGCGGTTCAGGCATAAGAAAGGTATACTCAGTCCATAATATGGATATCCATGGAAAACGGAGGGCTTGTAGTGATCAATGGGTTATTGCATTGTGGGGTGTCTACGTTCTGCTTGAAAGTATAAGGACATTCACAAATGAAAAAGATATAATACAAAGTTTACTTAAATCTTGCAAATGAGAAAACAGGTGTATTGGGGTGATAATTCTAATAATACAGGTGCATCTCACTAAATTAGAATATCATCAAAAAGTTAATTTATTTCAGTTCTTCAATACAAAAACTGAAACTCATATATTATATAGAGTCATTACACACAGAGTGATCTATTTCAAGTGTTTATTTCTGTTAATGTTGATGATTATGGCTTACAGCCAATGAAAACACAAAAGTCATTATCTCAGTAAATAGAATAATTAACAAAAAAAACCTGCAAAGGCTTCCTAAGCATTTAACAAGGTCCCTTAGTCTGTTTCAGTAGGCTCCACAATCATGGGGAAGACTGCTGACTTGACAGATGTCCAGAAGGCAGTCACTGACACACTCCACAAGGTCTCAGAGTTTGGAGGAAGAGTGGAGAGGCCACAATCCAAACTGCTTGAGGTCTAGTGTGAAGTTTCCACAATCAGTGATGGTTTGGGGGCCATGTCATCGGCTGGTGTAGGTCCACTGTGTTTTATCAAGACCAAAGTCAGCGCAGCCGTCTACCAGGACATTTTACAGCACTTCATGCTTCCCTCTGCTGACAAGCTTTTTGGAGATGGAAATGTCATTATCCAGCAGGACTTGCCCCTGTCCACATGGCCAAAAGTACCAATACCTGGTTTGCAAACAACAGTATCACTGTGCTTGGTTGGCAGCAAACTCGCCTGACCTTAACCCCATAAAGAATCTATTATAGAGAATCTATGGGGTAATGTCAAGAGGAAGATGAGAGACATCAGACCCAACAATGCAGACGAGCTGAAGGCTGCTATCAAAGCCACCTGGGCTTCCATAACACCTCAGCAGTGCCACAGGCTGATCGCCTCCATGTCACATTGCCGCATTGATGCAGTAATTGATGCAAAAGGAGCCCCGACCAAGTATTGAGTGCATTTACTGACCATACATTTCAGTAGGATAACATTTCGGATTTTAAAATAATTTTTCAAGCTGTTATAAAAGTATTCTAATTTACTGAGATAATGACTGTTGTGTTTTCATTGGCTGTAAGCCATAATCAACATTAACAAGAATAAACACTTGAAATAGATCACTGTGTGTAATGACTCTATATATGAGTTTCACTTTTTGTATTGAAGAACTGACAAATTAATTTTTTGATGATATTCTAATTTAGTGAGATGCAACTGTCCAATGAACTCAGCTCACCTCATGCACGTCACTGACAGCGTGGGAAAATTCTCAGCGCTCAGCGCTTGAGCAGGAGAATTCTCCCACGCTGGGATGGCATTGAGATGACAGGCTGGATCACAGCTGAGCGCTGCCATCCAGCATGCCATCCTTCATAGACACTGCAGAGCGCAGGCATGCTTGCGCTCTGCAGTGTCTCTGAAGTACAGTAATCAACACTATCACTGTACTTATTATATATGTGACTGACATGTTTCTATCTATCTAATCTATGTGTGATGCTCTATTCTTTCTGTTATAAATTGTCGGGTACCGCTGCTGAATTGCCGGCCGGCTTTTTTAAAGAGACGGTGCATGAAAACACTAATATTTTTTTTAATAAATCCTTTAACACTAAATGACAAGTACAGTAACGAACACTGTCACTGTACTTCTTATATATGTGACTGACATGTTTCTATCTAATCTAAGTGTGATGCTTTATTCTTTCAGTTCTAAATTGTCAGGTACCGGTGTATGTCGCTGCTGAATTGCCGGCTTTTCATGTTTCACTGTGAGCACTGTTCCCATCGATTTGGGCACCCACTGTAATGCCACAACCACCATGGCTGTGGCATTACAGTGAGTGGCAGACAATCCCTGCATGATTGGTGCTCTAAATAGCACCAGACATGCAGGACACGCTTTTGCTGCACGAACAGTTATCGAACATAACCTCGAACAGCCGAATTTTTTGCAAATCATTCGCGTTCTTCGAATGACTCGAACACCGCCCAAAACAGCTTGAATTTGAGATTGGCGAACAGTTCTAGTCGAACACCGCTCATCTCTAGTCCTTATCACCCCGGTCAGTAAAATCTTTATAGAGGTTAGGCTCATCCTGCCACCAATCTCAAGGGGTTCCCTGGGTACTTGGGGTCACTAGCACAATTTCCACAGATGCGAGTCCCAGAGGGTGGGGAGCCCAGGGGACCTGGTCAGATATCGAAAAGGGTCTCTCCTCCAATGCAAAAGAACTTCTGGCGGTAGACAAGGCGGTGAATAATTTCTTACCTTTCCTTCAGGGCCAGAATGTAAAGATCCTCTTGGATAATCAAGTTGCGGTAGCATATGTGAACCACCAGGGGGACACATGGTCAAGATTGCTGATGAGTGACAGATCATCTCTTCCAGATTACAGAAAGTCACCTCCTTTCCCTGATGGCCCTCCATATAAGGGAAAAAGAAAACACCAGAGCAGATTTCCTAAGCTGCTATCCTCTGATGCAAGGGGAATGGGAACTAAATCAAGGAATTTTTACCCAAATAGCCAAAGATGGGGGGGTGGGGGGCCCTCCGGTCAGGTAGATCTGTTTGCCACAAAACTAAATCGGAAGACAAAGATCTTGTGTTCCCTAAATCCCCTAGCTGTGGATGCTCTCCTGATACGTTGGGATTTCACCCTGGCGTATGCCTCCCCCTGGTTGGCTCTTCTTCTCATAGTCATAAGAAAGATCAGGGAGGACAAGGCCAGGGTTCTGCTGATCGCACCCTTTTGGCCCAGGAGGCCCTGGTTCTCATGCCTGAGGAGCATGTCCATCTCCGATCCTTGGGTTCTTCCAGAGATTCCGTATCTCCTCAAGCAACTGGCCTCCACTTGACGGTGTGGAACTTGAAAAGACACTGCTAAATCGGAAAGGTTTTTCCCAAGGTCTAGTAACCATCCTGATGCACAGCAGAAAACCTGGGGTTGATGGGGGAGGGGAAGGCGCCAATAGGAAAAATCTTGGCGTTTTTACAAAAAGGTCTTGAACTAGAGTTATCCACCAGCACCCTTAAAGTTCAGGTTTCTGCCTTGGGTTCCCTATATAGCTGTGATCTAGCGGGTAACTACTGGGTTTCTCGGTTCATTAAGGCAGCTTTTAGATCTAGACCTATTATTAAAAGCAGCTTGGTTCCCTGGGATTTAAATTTGGTTCTAAAGGCCTTGACTAGCTCGCCGTTTGAGCTAATAGTCAGCAACCCTTAAATCCCTCTCCCTTAAGACCGCTTTGTTAATAGCTTTAACCTCGGCCAGGAGCATTAGTGACATCCAGGCCCTGTCTATGGCCTCGCCGTTTACTCAAATTCTGGATGATAGGCAGGATCTAGTCTAAAAATCACTCTCTCTCTCCCTAAGGTAGCCACTCGTTGCCACAGTCTTCAGGAAGTCCTCCTACCCTCCTTTTGTCCAAATCCTAGTAACCAGAAAGAGGCGGAGTTACATACGTTAGACATGAGGAGATGTGTGGTTAGTAGTGTTGAGCGATACCTTCCGATATCAGGAAATATCGGATCGGATTGGATCGAACCGATACTCAAAAAGTATCGGATATCGCCGATTCCGATACCGGAAACCAATGCAAGTCAATGGGACAGAAATATTGGAATGAAAATAAACCCTTTCTTTCCTTGTAGGTTAATTCTACATGAAGTAAAACAACTAAGAATAATGTAGAATGTATTATACGAAAAGCCGGCAATTCATCAGCGCATACACCGGTACCCGACAATTTACAACAGAAAGAATAGAGCACCACACATAGATTAGATAGATAGAAACATGTCAGTCACATATATATGAAGTACAGTGACAGTGTTGCTTACTGTACTTGTCATTTAGTGTAAAGGATTTATTAAAAAAAATAATAGTGTTTTCATGCACCGTCTCTTTAAAAAAGCCGGCTGGCAATTCAGCAGTGGTACCCGACAATTTATAACAGACAGAATAGAGCTTCACACATAGATTAGATAGATAGAAACACGTCAGTCACATATATATGAAGTACAGTGACAGTGTTGCTTACTGTACTTGTCATTTAGTGTAAAGGATTTATTAAAAAAAATAATAGTGTTTTCATGCACCGTCTCTTTAAAAAAGCCGGCTGGCAATTCAGCAGTGGTACCCGACAATTTATAACAGACAGAATAGAGCTTCACACATAGATTAGATAGATAGAAACATGTCAGTCACATATATATGAAGTACAGTGACAGTGTTGGTTACTGTACTTGTCATTTAGTGTAAAGGATTTATTTAAAAAAATAATAGTGTTTTCATGCACCGTCTCTTTAAGAAAGCAGGCCGGCAATTCAGCATCTGTACCCGACAATTTAGAATAGAAGGAATAGAGAATCACACATAGATTAGATAAATAGAAACATGACAGTCACATATATATGAAGTACAGTGACAGCGTTGATTACTGTACTTGTCATTTAATGTTAAAATAAAGGATTTATTTAAAAAAAAATTGGCGTGGGGTTCCCCTTAATTTTAGTCTCTAGCGGAGGTTAAGCAGACGGCTGGGGCAGATGTTTGAAGCCTGGGAAGGGGGTAATACCCACGGACCTTCCCAGGCTACTAATATCAGCCCCCAGCTGAATACATAGCCTTTACTAGCTATTAAAATGGGGGACCCCCCCCAAAAAAATGACGTGGGGTCCCCCCTAATTTAATAGCTAGCAAAGGCTAGGCAGACAGCTGGGGGCTGATATTAATAGCCCAGGAAGGGTGCCATGAATACTGGCCCCCTCCCAGGCTAGAAACACCAGCCGTCAGCCGCCCCAGAAATGGCGCATCCATAGGATGCGCCAATTCTGGCACTTAGCCTCGCTCTTCCCACTGCCCTGTAGCGGTAGCAGTGGGGTAATAGGGCTGGGGATGATGTCAGCTTATAATGCCAGCTGACATCAAGCCCAGGTTAGTAATGGAGAGGCGTCTATAAGACACCCCCATTACTAACCCCATAGTCAAAGTTAAAAAAAAAACACAAACACCCAGAATAAAGTCCTTTAATTGAAATAAACACACAATTCTTTATTGTTCTAAATTAAACCATACTTACCATCACGCCCATTCCAGCTGAAGCCAACGATCTCCTGCAATAAAAGAAAAATAATAAAGCAACCTCATCCTTACCTTTCCATGGTTCCCACGATGGCTCCAGCTCTGCTACATCGAGATGACAGGCTGGACCGCAGCAGAACGCTGCCATCCAGCCTGTCATCCCGCGGACACTGAGAAGCGCAGGCATGCTTGCGCTCCTCAGTGTCTCTCTGTGACGGCATCCAGATGAGACGACAATGAACTCGGCTCACCTCATGCACGTCACTGACAGCGTGGGAGAATTCTCCTGCACTCAGCGCTTCAGCGTGAGAATTTTCCCACGCTGTCAGTGACGTGCATGAGGTGAGGTCATGTCCAATGAACTCAGCTCACCTAATGCACGTCACTGACAGCGTGGGAGAATTCTCACGCTGAAGCGCTGAGTGCTGGAGAATTCTCCCACGCTGTCCGTGACATGCATGAGGTGAGCCGAGTTCATTGGACATGACCTCACCTCATGCACGTCACTGACAGCGTGGGAAAATTCTCCTGCACTCAGCGCTTCAGAGTTAGAATTTTCCCACGCTGTCAGTGATGTGCATGAGGTGAGCTGAGTTCATTGGACATGACCTCACCTCATTCACGTCACTGACAGCGTGGGAAAATTCTCCTGCACTCAGCGCTTCAGCGTGAGAATTTTCCCACGCTGTCAGTGACGTGCATGAGGTGAGCCGAGTTCATTGGACATGACCTCGGCTCATCTGGATGCCGTCACAGAGAGACACTGAGGAGCGCAAGCATGCCTGCGCTTCTCAGTGTCTGCGGGATGACAGGCTGGATGGCAGCGTTCTGCTGCGGTCCAGCCTGTCATCTCGATGTAGCAGAGCTGAAGCTGTCGTGGGAACCATGGAAAGGTAAGGATGAGGTTGGTTTATTATTTTACTTTTATTGCAGGAGATCGTTGGCTTCAGCTGGAATGGGCGTGATGGTAAGTAGAGTTTAATTTAGAACAATAAAGAATTGTGTCTTTATTTCAATTAAAGGACTTTATTCTGGGTGTTGTGTTTTTTTTAAATACTTTACTAGAAATTCATGGTGGTCATGTCTAATATTGGCGTGACCCCATGAATTTCGGGCTTAGGGCCAGCTGATAATGCCAAGCTGGCCTTAACCCCTTTATTACCCAGTGAGCCACCGCACCAGGGCCCTGAATGAGTTGGGTACAGCGCCAGAAGATGGCGCTTCTATGAACGTGCCATTTTCCGGGGCGGCTGCGGACTGCAATTTGCAGCGGGTGGGGCCCAGAAAGCTTGGGTCTCCCTGCGCTGCAGATTCCAGCCCCCAGCTGCCTAGTTGTACCTGGCTGGACACAAAAATAGGGCGAAGCTCCACGTATTTTTTTTTTTCATTATTTCATGAAATTCATGAAATAATTAAGAAAAAAAGGGCTTCCCTATATTGTTGTGTCCGGCCAGGTACAAATAGGCAGCTGGTGGTTGGGGGCAGCCCGTTCCTGCCTGCTGTACCTGGCTGGACCCAAATATAGTGCGAAGCTCCACGTCAATTTTTTTTTCATTATTTCATGAAATTATTTTTTAAAAAAAGGTCTTCCCTATATTGTTGTGTCCGGCCAGGTACAAATAGGCAGCTGGTGGTTGGGCGCAGCCCGTTCCTGCCTGCTGTACCTGGCTGGACACAAATATAGGGCGAAGCCCCACATCAATTTTTTTTTAATTATTTCATGAATATTGGCCCCCCTCCCAGGCTAGAAACACCAGCCGTCAGCCGCCCCAGAAATGGCGCATCCATAGGATGCTCCAACTCTGGCACTTAGCCTCGCTCTTCCACGCTGCCCTGGTGCGGTGGCAGGGGGTAATAGGGCTGGGGTTCATGTCAGCGCCAGCTGCCATGAAGCCCAGGTTAGTAATGATGGGCGTCTATAAGACACCCCCATTACTAACCTACAAAGTGTTAAAAAGAAAAAACACACTACACCCAGAAAAAAATAATTTCTATGAAATAAAACACACCATTTTATTTAATTCTTAGTTTACTAAAAAAAAAAAAATAGTTACCTGTCCACGTTCCTGCACTGATCTCCCATGCACAGCTGTCACATCTGGAGATGGTGACAGCTGTGCATGGCTGCTGTAAGCTCACACTGCCGGGAACACGTCCGCTCCCGGCAGCGGGAGCCACGGACTGAGGTCACCGGAGTGCATTCAGGCAGCGCAGCTCCGGAGACCTCCTTTACGGCACTGCTGTACCGTGGGAATTTCTCACGATACAGCAGGGCCGTAAAGGAGCTGACCGGAGCAGCGCTGCCTGAACTCCGGCGAACCCGCTTATGCAATGACGGGGCTGCTTTACGGCCCTGTCATTCTAGCGGCGGCAGCGGTTCAGAGCGGTCACATTCTATGTGGCTGCTCTGAACTGGAGATCATCGTGGGACACTCGTGGACTACTACGGAGGGGTAAGGATAAGGTTGTGGTTTATTATTTTATATTTTATTACAGGAGATCGATGGCTTCGGGGAATTAGGTGTCTAGGTGAGTATAGGTGTAGTTTTTTATTTTTTACTTTATTTTAGGTGGCGATCGGCGGGGACAGGTAATGTATAAACTAATTTATTGTAGGTAACCACTGGCCACCAATGAAATGTATTTAAAATTTATTGGGGACACAGTAGGGCAATTTATATAGCAGGATCAGGCTGATGGGAACTACTGCTCCCATCGAGCTGATCCTGCTGGCACGAGTGGACGGGGGACAGACATAGGCCGATGGGAGTAGTAGTGTCACATCGGCCTATGTCTGCCTGCACGCACACACCCACAGACATCACACAGACACAGCGCACACCCGCACATACTCGCAGACATCGCACAGACACCGCGCACACCCGCACACATGGCACAGACATCGCGCACACCCGCAGACATCGAACAGACACCCACACACACCAATCATGACGGGCTGATCGTCTGGGAGGTGAGGCTGACCTGTGCGGCCGTGGGAAAGTTCATGTCAGTTCATGCAATGCAGTCAAGCATGAACTCACATGAACCCTCTGAGGGCACCGCGGCGACTTCAAATGAACAGCTGATCAGCATCACCTGACACCTCAGCTGTTCATTTGAAATAACCGGCGGGAAAGCGCAGCACAGAACGGGAAAGCCGGCGGTGAAGTCTTTTCACTGCCGGCTTCCCCGCCCGGGTACGTCGCTCCCCGCTCCTTGGTGCTGTGCTCCCCGCCCGGTCCTAACTTACGATTGGGATTGGAGGTGGCGAGAGGAGCGGAGGATCGAGGTGGGAGGCTGCCGGGAAGCAGTATGGGGCCGTGTGATTGTTTAAAAGCCGGCGGCTTTTTACCGCCCACCGGCTTTTAAACGATCAGGAGAATTCTCCCACGCTGGGATGGCATTTTGATGACAGGCTGGATCTCAGCTGAGCGCTGCCATCTAGCTTGTCATCCTTCAGAGACACTGCAGAGTGCAGGCATTATGGGAACTTCCGATTCAGGTATTCGATATTGTAAAAGTATCGGAATTAAGTATCGGAATTCCGATACCGCGAATATCGGCCGATACCCGATATTACAGTATCGGAATGCTCAACACTAGTGGTTAGGTACCTTTCAGTTACCAGAAGCTTTAGGAAAGATAACTCGTTGTTTATATCCTACCAAGGGGCTAGAAAACGGTCTAATGTCACAAAGTCCACCATAGCTAGATGGAATAGGGAGGCCATTTCTCTAGCATATACATCTAGCAGCAAGGAAGTGCCAGGAGGGTTGAAGGCTCAGTCCACCCGGGCTGTGTCGACCTCCTGGGCTGAGAAGACAGGTGTCTTGATTAGAAGACATATGTAAGGCTGCTACCTGGTCCTGTCCCTCTACATTCCATAGACACACCCATATCTAACCTATATAGTATCGGCTGACCTCACCTTTGGGAGAAGAGTGTTCCAGGCTGTGGTCCTTCAATAGATTACTTCATCCCTGTAATTCTCTCGTGGTGCTGTCATGGTCGACCGATAAAATCATAAGTTACTTACCGGTAATGGGATTTTTTGGAGACCATGACAGCACCCTTACATTCCCTCCCTTCACCTTTGTGGGAGCACTCCCCTTTTATAAATTATAATCTCACACTCAATAGGTGTCGTGTGGTATGGCAACTTTGTGATTGTTTGCTGTGTTCATTAACCTGGCGGTCCTCTCAGTGCTCTGTAATCCAAACTGAGGCGGGAGAGAGGCGGCGCCCTTTTAAGCCTGTAGGTTTCCTCTCCTTGGTGGGCGGATCCCCTCTCTCGTGGTGCTGTCATGGTCTCTGAAAAATTCCGTTACCGGTAAGTAACTTATGACTATTCATTTGATGGAGCAATCAAAAAGTTGTACCCCAAAATGGTAAGTATTAAAAACGGTCTTAGAACATTGAAACACGAGCCAAACAATTTGTTTACAAAGTTTAGAATTTTTTAAAAGCAGTGAAATGTTTTTTTTTTTTTTTCTTCTGCACCATTTCACTTTATTTGGAGTTCATTACCCTTTTTTCTATATCTTGCACAGTAAAGTGAATGGTGTCATTCAAAAATACTGTAATTTTGTACCACAAAATACACCTCAACCCTGCTGTATTGAATAGTGTCTGTGTTATTCACTATATAATATGTTGTTTTTTATGGTATACTCATGTATAGTGACTGGTGATGATCGAACGTGTTCTATGAACCCCTTCAGCGAGCACGCTGTCTAACAGCCGTGACACTTGCAGGCACGGCGACATTAAAAGAAATGCCGAGCATGCCAAAATACTCAGCGAGCACCCGAGCGTGCTCGCCGGAGGGGTAGATAGAACACACTCGATCATCACTAATAGTGACCAGATACCTCTAAGGAATCTTTTTTACTGGTGCTTGAAGTGCACATTTTAGTAGCGCTAATGATTAGGTAGTATGCAACTATGTGAACTGCAATTGCCATTTAATAATTTAAGGGAATCCTTCAGATATACCCCTCCCTCCAATTCATGACCATGCAGGATTTGGAAAGATAAATCCATAGACACCTCTATATCTTTTATCTGTTGCTGCATTTCTAAGTGCTCTGGGTGTAATGGAGCACTTACCGAGCCTCAGCCTTCCAAGGTTGCTTCCCTGCCCAGCACCACCCTCTTTATCTTGATTGATAGCTTACTGTCTGATTTTCCTTGCCTGGTGCCTGACGTCCCAAAAAACTGTGAGCTATGATCGACACTGAGGCTAAGTTCCCACCACGAGCTTTCAGTGAGTTTTTGATGTTACAGATTTAAAGAAAAAAAAAACAAGTAACCTATTTTACTTAATAGGTGCAGGAATGCTGTAGAAAATCTGCAACATCGAAAACTCATCAAAAGCGATGGGAACGTAGCCTAAAGAGAACGGATGCTTGCTGTGGGAGATAATCTCAGGAGACAGAGACTTAACTCCTCATTTACATGTGAACCAAAATTCTAATTACTTAGGAGTGCAGCAACAGGTAGAAGATATAAAAGTGTCCATTGGTTTAGATTTACATTTCAAAGGCCTGCATGCCCACATCTGAGGTCAAACAGATTTCCTTTTAAAATTAGTGTATTGCTTTGAACTGGAGCTATTGCTCAATCAGTAGCGCCACACACAGTCACAAGGTAGCCCTAGCCTAATGGAGCACCATAGACACTAGTGTAGCACCCTGAGGATTCGGCTGCTACAAGGGTATTGCACCTCAGCCAGAGGTGTGGTATTCCACTCCCGGGTAAGGATGGAGTGTGGAACTGAGCTCAGTAGGCTGCATGCACTACATACATCCCATTTCCGGGGGACAGACCAATGGTACTCCCACTAGAGAAATGTGCAGGTACGACAGTGTCTGCCCCTGGCTGGAGTGGGAGGGGGGTGGAACATCCCAGTAGTGTAGGGGCAGATAGGGGGAGCAGTCTGGGTAGTGCTAGGAGCTCATTGGGTGCTGGTCACCTGAGCTCACACATAGAGGGAGTATATAAGGTGGGAACCATCTTAGAACAGGGTCTTTTGTAGAGGTTTAGTCAGAGGAAAGCAGAAGAGAAGAGCAGCCCCAAGGCCCAGAGAGAGAGAGGAGAAAGAAGGACCCAGAGGGGGAGAAGAGAGAACTCCAAGAACCCAAGATTAGATCAGAGGGTGAAGAGTTGGCACAAGGGTACCGGATCCCAAGCTGGTGGAGGGCACTAATCCTTAGCCAGAGACCGGAGGTCGTGGGCAGGATCTGCCACGACCACCCACTAAATCCACCCGGAAGGCAAACCAAGAATAGGGTCAGGGAACCCAGAGACAAGGGTTTACCAACAAGAGGCCCGAGGGAGCCGGACTTAGGTGGATCCCTGGTGGGGAAGGCCAGAGAGAAGGACAAGTCAGAAAGGGAGCTCAGGACCACGCTCCAGAATCACCTGGGGGTTGGCCGAGTCCAGGACCTGGTGGACGCAGCACGGCTCGGGCGGTCACTCAAGGCCGAAGTGACCAAACAAAAGCAGTAAGTAAAAACCCTGAACTGCACAGCCCGACTCTGAGTCTCATTACCATCCACACTGCACCACCACTACCACCATCCTCTACACCTGACCCCCTGAGGCTATACCCCTCCCGTTGGGGGTTATACTACCTGAGCTGCACACACATCACCAGCCTCAGCGGACCCTGCTGCAGCGGCGGCCGTATTGACCGCAATTCAACGGGTGGCGTAGTCGACATAAAAGAACATCTAGTAACATCTATAAGGACTGCCACACACTGAGCTTGACACCCTGGGCACGGACCGGGTCACCGCCACTCGGAGACTACAACCCCCATCTGATCCGGCTCCGGGTATCCCCCAAACAACACTGGCCCAGGGGGCGCGTCACTAGCACTGGGAACTTTCCCTCCGTACACGCAAAACATACACAAAAAAAAGCAATTTGGCACGTTACTTAATTATTTATGTAGATTTCTAGAATGAAATGTTGGATCTCGTACGAGCTCGATCCTTGTTTTTCACAGAACTCATATCTATTATAGTCTAGGGCTGTTCACATATTTCTGCGGATCGCGTATTTTTCACCGAAACACGTTGACCTGTCGGATTTTGATCCAAATCAAAGTTTAGAACTTCTCGGATGCAAAACAAAGCTGATGAAAATCGGTCTTTTTTTTTTTTTACCTACAAGAGAAATCACTGTGGTCTGAATGAGGCCTTACTCTATTATTTATTTTTTAAGCAGCGTTCACTCCAGGCTGCTGTACACATGAAGAGGGTTTACACACATAAAATACATATATAAAACACAGAAACAAGCTAACCTTGACAGACTAGTATGGAGGGGGACACTGCCACCACGAGCTAACAGTGTGGATTCGGGGGTCTCGCTCCTTCCCTCAGGGTGTATTCCAAAAGCCGCCTCCAATAAGCAAGTTCTGGACGAGCTGCAGGTGGAGAGGGAGCCCGGATTACGGTGAAGGCCCAGACTGCGTCTCTGGTTTACACTTACGAGGGAAAGAAGTATCTCCTGAACCTGATCCACACTCCGGTGAGTGTGACGTTTCTTCTTGATTTGTTTCTCTGTGCTCTTGTTGCAGATGTTCAGATACTGAATGAGTTATACAAAATGCAGCAGCTGCAATAATAATAATAATAATTTATTATTTTACAGGGAGGGCCATTTATATGGATACACCTAAATGAAATGGGAATGGTTGGTGATATCATCTTCCTGTTTGTGGCACATTGGTATATGGGAGGGGGAAAACTTTTCCAGATGGGTGGTGACCATGGCGGCCATTTTGGATCCAACTTTATTTTTTCAATAGGAAGAGGGTCATGTGACACATCAAACTTATTGAGAATTTCATAAGAAAAACAATGGTGTGCTTGGTTTTAACGTAACTTTATTCTTTCATGTGTTTTGTACAAGTTTATAACCACTTATAAAATGTGTTCAAAGTGCTGCCCATTGTGTTGGATTGTCAATGCAACCCTCTTCTCCCACTCTTGACACACTGATAGCAACACCGCAGAAGAAATGCTAGCACAGGCTTCCAGTATCCGTTGTTTCAGGTTGATATCACCAACCATTCCCATTTAATTTAGGTGTATCCATATAAATGGCCGACCCTGTAGATCTCACACTGTTTTGTTTTTTTGTATACACTGTGTTCCAAATTATTATGCAAATAATATTTTCTCAGATTTTCCCAAATTACCTATATGAATTGCAGTCATTGTAATTTTCCAGTCAAATAACTATTAGAGTACAATTGAAAGGTTTTTGTACAAACTGCCTATGATAACAGTATATTTAAAAAAAAATAAAAAACTCAAACTGCACTCAAAATGCATGTTCCAAATTATTATGCACAGCAGAGTTTTCAACCTTTTCATTTTAATAAAGAACAAAAAAATGGTCATTTTTGAAATTATAAGCATTAGCAGGTTATTACACACTGAAATCAAACAGTTTTCAACTCAAAACTTTATTCTAGGTGATGTTACATTTGCACATAGGACCCCTTGTTCGAAAGGAGCTTCTGAACTCTCTCGTCCATTGAATTTGTCAGGTTTTGGATGGTTTCTGCTTCAATTGTTTTGCATGAGGACAGAATACCCTCCCAGAGCTGTTGCTTAGATGTGAACTGCCTCCCGTCATCATAGACACTCCTTTTGATGATGCTCCAGAGGTTCTCAATGGGGTTGAGGTCAGGGGAGCATGGGTGCCACACCATAAGTTTGTCCCCTTTTATGCCCATAGCAGCCAGAGATGCAGATGTGTTATGTGCAGCATGAGACGGGGCATTATCATGCATGAAATGATCTCGATGGTTCAGATGGATGGAGTGGAGGATGGCTGCTTGATGGACACCCCATGCAAACACGGCTACGGCGCCAACAAGGAGGAGGTGGAGTAATGTTTTGGGCTGGAATCATGGGGAAAGAGATTGTCGACCCTTTTAGGATCCCTGAAGGGGTAAAGATGAACTCCATAATGTATGTTGAGTTTCTCAAATAGCACTTCCTTCCATGGTTCAAGAAGAAGAACCGTGTATTCCGCAGCAAGATCATTTTTATGCATGATAAGGCCCCGTCTCATGCTGCACATAACACATCTGCATCTCTGGCTGCTATGGGCATAAAAGGGGACAAACGTATGGTGTGGCACCCATGCTCCCCTGACCTCAACCCCATTGAGAACCTCTGGAGCATCATCAAAAGGAGTGTCTATGATGGCGGGAGGCAGTTCACATCTAAGCAACAGCTCTGGGAGGGTATTCTGTCCTCATACAAAACAATTGAAGCAGAAACCATCCAAAACCTGACAAATTCAATGGATGAGAGAGTTCAGAAGCTCCTTTCGAACAAGGGGTCCTATGTGCAAATGTAACATCACCTAGAATAAAGTTTTGAGTTGAAAACTGTTTGATTTCAGTTTGTAATAACCTGCTAATGCTTATAATTTCAAAAATGACCATTTTTTTGTTCTTTATTAAAATGAAAAGGTTGAAAACTCTGCTGTGCATAATAATTTGGAACATGCATTTTGAGTGCAGTTTGAGTTTTTTATTTTTTTTAAAATATACTGTTATCATAGGCAGTTTGTACAAAAACCTTTCAATTGTACTCTAATAGTTATTTGACTGGAAAATTACAATGACTGCAATTCATATAGGTAATTTGGGAAAATCTGAGAAAATATTATTTGCATAATAATTTGGAACACAGTGTAGATGCCCATAAGAGCTATCCAATATTTTAAAATTGAAAGAGTTTGCTCTCAGATTACAACTTATCACTTTTCTACAGAACAGATTGCTTGCTAATAGCTGGGGACCCATCTCTGGGACCGCAATCACAGGAAATCAGGTGCACGAGCCATATTACGCCAATGGATTGGCCGATGAGCGTGTGCACTGCTGCTCCACTCAAAGTGTAATGGGCTGCCGGAGATGGCCGAATTCAGAGCTCAGCTATCTCCATCAGTCCCATAGACAATGGCACCACTCCATTAAAAAAGGGGATGTGAGACATCTGTTCTTCTGATCATTGGAGGTCCCGGTTGTCACCCCCCCACAGAATAGCCAAAAAGTTGCGATCTTGGCACAGCCTATTTAAGAATGCTATAGAAAAAAAAACACCAGCTCACCCACAGCGGCTCTCGGCGTGTTGAAGCCTGGAGATCGTGTGGCCACACGTGTGTAAATCACAGGAAAAAGAAAAGGAACTCTAGCTCCATTAAATCCATCTTTATTATTTCATCTTTAAAAGTCCATTAATCCACAAGGTTCAAGTGAAAAATTTATGCAACATAGCAACATGTTTCCAACGCTCAGCATTCTTTGTCCATCTACATACGAAATGACTCCCCTTACATTTATACATGGTTATTTAAGAATGCGCCTTGTATCCATCAATCCATATTTGTCCAACATGTTTTCCCTTTTAACGTTTTTGTACTTTTGTAGGGTCATGTTGATTTTAGCTACGAAGTTTCAAGGTCCCTTTCTGCTTGCCAAGGTGTATTATTGGTGGTCGACGCAAATGAGGTACTTTTCCTTAGTGACGTTGTATGTAATTATAATGCATATGCTACCTGTAGGGTAGATATAATTTATGATATACTGATTACTTCTTTATTCTTCCAGATTTATTGTACACTTGCATCTATACTCTTATTAGATTCTGATTATATAAAGACAGAGACTCTGATTCCAGCCATGTGTCAATAACTGGCTGCTTGTTTTAGTTTTATCACTCAAGGACTAGTAAACCTGCTACCATGTAGTCCTCCACATTCATGAGCTCTATATATAGCCCCACCCGCACCACTGATTGACAGCTTTCTGTGTACCCTGTGCATAGGCAGAACATCTGCAGCTAATAAAGGGAATTTATCAACACTGCATCAAGCAGCTCGGTAAGTGACACATCGCTGGAATCCAGGAACCACGGGTTTACCGAAACTAAAGGGGCCAGAAGACTGCGACGTCTGAGCTCCTGCACTGATTAGAAGCACTTCACTATCATATTAAACCGTGAAGGTTTCTGCTAGCAGTGCAAAGGTTAATCTGTTCAGTTGAGAGCTGCTAGAGCTTTCCAGCATTGATGGTCTCAGCTGTTCAGTGTTGGCCTCTCGCCTCTCCTATATATACTCGCCTCTGGCAATCTTGGATTGCCAGTGTTAGATTTATGCTGCCTAGTTCTGGAGTCAGAGGTGTTGATTGTTTTGAAGAGGCGTTTGTGTGTTAACCGCTGTCATTGCCAGAGACATAAGGAGACACTCCAATTTGCAGGGGGCCTGGGGTCAAGGGCCCCTAGGTTTGAGTTAACTGAGGAACCCATGCTGTTGGGTGTGGCGACTTGTTCTGTTGGTCCAACTGTAGTTTGGCGGAAAGGGGGAGTGTGTGTGTGTGTGTCTTTCCTAAATTCCTAAACACCCACCAGAAAACTAAGGCGCCCGAGTTGCGGGGTGAATTGGCAACTCGGGGGTGTACTTATTTCCTCTGTGGGTAGGTCACAATTTTTTTTTTTTTACCGTCCAAGATCCATCTTGGCAAAAGTATGGTGGTAATTTCTGCCTTTCTGGACAGTGGGGCGGGGTTTATTTTGATCGACGCTAGGTTCGATCAGGACCTCAAACCTCATAAATTTTCTGGCTCAACACCCATAATCGCCATTGACTCTGCACCCTTGAGCTAGGGGTATTTTACTCTTATCGCTCGTGTGCTACATCTGCAGGTAGGGAAAAAACCAAGCAATGTGAACTGAGGTCTAAGATGGTAGACATGCAAGAAATAGGAGCATGTTCACACTGGCAAAAAGAAGCAAAACCTACAAAAGACAAAAATATATCTCATACCCTACCATCATTATATATAAATGTAAAGCAAAGTTGCATAATAAATATAGGGTACTTGGTGAACTATTTTTGATCAAAAAAAGGTATACAAGCCGTCCCACCAGCGGCAAGGTGACCCTAAATTGGGACGGTACCTATACTGCCTATATTAAAAACCTTACTGTATATCAAAGTTGAAGTAATGCATATAAAAGGGTAGACAAATAGGACCGGGTCCCAACTCCAGACCACCTAGGCAGCTAATAAAGGGAATTTATCAACACTGCATCAAGCAGCTCGGTAAGTGACACATCGCTGGAATCCAGGAACCACGGGTTTACCGTAACTAGAGGGGCCAGAAGACTGCGACGTCTGAGCTCCTGCACAGAAATTGCACAGAATGCAAACAAGACAAAAAACCAAGCAATGTGAACTGAGGTCTAAGATGGTAGACATGCAAGAAATAGGAGCATGTTCACACTAGCAAAAAGAAGCAAAACCTACAAAAGACAAAAATATATCTCATACCCTACCATCATTATATATAAATGTAAAGCAAAGTTGCATAATAAATATAGGGTACTTAGTGAACTATTTTTGATCAAAAAAAGTATACAAGCCGTCCCACCAGCGGCAAGGTGACCCTAAATTGGGACGGTACCTATACTGCCTATATTAAAAACCTTACTGTATATCAAAGTTGAAGTAATGCATATAAAAGGGTAGACAAATAGGACCGGGTCACAACTCCAGACCACCTAGGCCCGTGGTAAGCTACATATATACTAATCAGCTCAACAAAGGGGATGCCACACCCTTAAATTGCACAGAATGCAAACAAGACAAAAAACCAAGCAATGTGAACTGAGGTCTAAGATGGTAGACATGCAAGAAATAGGAGCATGTTCACACTAGCAAAAAGAAGCAAAACCTACAAAAGACAAAAATATATCTCATACCCTACCATCATTATATATAAATGTAAAGCAAAGTTGCATAATAAATATAGGGTACTTAGTGAACTATTTTTGATCAAAAAAAGTATACAAGCCGTCCCACCAGCGGCAAGGTGACCCTGAATTGGGACGGTACCTATACTGCCTATATTAAAAACCTTACTGTATATCAAAGTTGAAGTAATGCATATAAAAGGGTAGACAAATAGGACCGGGTCCCAACTCCAGACCACCTAGGCCCGTGGTAAGCTACATATATACTAATCAGCTCAACAAAGGGGATGCCACACCCTTAAATTGCACAGAATGCAAACAAGACAAAAAACCAAGCAATGTGAACTGAGGTCTAAGATGGTAGACATGCAAGAAATAGGAGCATGTTCACACTAGCAAAAAGAAGCAAAACCTACAAAAGACAAAAATATATCTCATACCCTACCATCATTATATATAAATGTAAAGCAAAGTTGCATAATAAATATAGGGTACTTAGTGAACTATTTTTGATCAAAAAAAGTATACAAGCCGTCCCACCAGCGGCAAGGTGACCCTAAATTGGGACGGTACCTATACTGCCTATATTAAAAACCTTACTGTATATCAAAGTTGAAGTAATGCATATTAAAGGGTAGACAAATAGGACCGGGTCCCAACTCCAGACCACCTAGGCCCGTGGTAAGCTACATATATACTAATCAGCTCAACAAAGGGGATGCCACACCCTTAAATTGCACAGAATGCAAGCAAGACAAAAAACCAAGCAATGTGAACTGAGGTCTAAGATGGTAGACATGCAAGAAATAGGAGCATGTTCACACTAGCAAAAAGAAGCAAAACCTACAAAAGACAAAAATATATCTCATACCCTACCATCATTATATATAAATGTAAAGCAAAGTTGCATAATAAATATAGGGTACTTAGTGAACTATTTTTGATCAAAAAAAGTATACAAGCCGTCCCACCAGCGGCAAGGTGACCCTAAATTGGGACGGTACCTATACTGCCTATATTAAAAACCTTACTGTATATCAAAGTTGAAGTAATGCATATAAAAGGGTAGACAAATAGGACCGGGTCCCAACTCCAGACCACCTAGGCCCGTGGTAAGCTACATATATACTAATCAGCTCAACAAAGGGGATGCCACACCCTTAAATTGCACAGAATGCAAACAAGACAAAAAACCAAGCAATGTGAACTGAGGTCTAAGATGGTAGACATGCAAGAAATAGGAGCATGTTCACACTAGCAAAAAGAAGCAAAACCTACAAAAGACAAAAATATATCTCATACCCTACCATCATTATATATAAATGTAAAGCAAAGTTGCATAATAAATATAGGGTACTTAGTGAACTATTTTTGATCAAAAAAAGTATACAAGCCGTCCCACCAGCGGCAAGGTGACCCTAAATTGGGACGGTACCTATACTGCCTATATTAAAAACCTTACTGTATATCAAAGTTGAAGTAATGCATATAAAAGGGTAGACAAATAGGACCGGGTCCCAACTCCAGACCACCTAGGCCCGTGGTAAGCTACATATATACTAATCAGCTCAACAAAGGGGATGCCACACCCTTAAATTGCACAGAATGCAAACAAGACAAAAAACCAAGCAATGTGAACTGAGGTCTAAGATGGTAGACATGCAAGAAATAGGAGCATGTTCACACTAGCAAAAAGAAGCAAAACCTACAAAAGACAAAAATATATCTCATACCCTACCATCATTATATATAAATGTAAAGCAAAGTTGTATAATAAATATAGGGTACTTAGTGAACTATTTTTGATCAAAAAAAGTATACAAGCCGTCCCACCAGCGGCAAGGTGACCCTAAATTGGGACGGTACCTATACTGCCTATATTAAAAACCTTACTGTATATCAAAGTTGAAGTAATGCATATAAAAGGGTAGACAAATAGGACCGGGTCCCAACTCCAGACCACCTAGGCCCGTGGTAAGCTACATATATACTAATCAGCTCAACAAAGGGGATGCCACACCCTTAAATTGCACAGAATGCAAACAAGACAAAAAACCAAGCAATGTGAACTGAGGTCTAAGATGGTAGACATGCAAGAAATAGGAGCATATTCACACTAGCAAAAAGAAGCAAAACCTACAAAAGACAAAAATATATCTCATACCCTACCATCATTATATATAAATGTAAAGCAAAGTTGCATAATAAATATAGGGTACTTAGTGAACTATTTTTGATCAAAAAAAGTATACAAGCCGTCCCACCAGCGGCAAGGTGACCCTAAATTGGGACGGTACCTATACTGCCTATATTAAAAACCTTACTGTATATCAAAGTTGAAGTAATGCATATAAAAGGGTAGACAAATAGGACCGGGTCCCAACTCCAGACCACCTAGGCCCGTGGTAAGCTACATATATACTAATCAGCTCAACAAAGGGGATGCCACACCCTTAAATTGCACAGAATGCAAGCAAGACAAAAAACCAAGCAATGTGAACTGAGGTCTAAGATGGTAGACATGCAAGAAATAGGAGCATGTTCACACTAGCAAAAAGAAGCAAAACCTACAAAAGACAAAAATATATCTCATACCCTACCATCATTATATATAAATGTAAAGCAAAGTTGCATAATAAATATAGGGTACTTAGTGAACTATTTTTGATCAAAAAAAGTATACAAGCCGTCCCACCAGCGGCAAGGTGACCCTAAATTGGGACGGTACCTATACTGCCTATATTAAAAACCTTACTGTATATCAAAGTTGAAGTAATGCATATTAAAGGGTAGACAAATAGGACCGGGTCCCAACTCCAGACCACCTAGGCCCGTGGTAAGCTACATATATACTAATCAGCTCAACAAAGGGGATGCCACACCCTTAAATTGCACAGAATGCAAACAAGACAAAAAACCAAGCAATGTGAACTGAGGTCTAAGATGGTAGACATGCAAGAAATAGGAGCATGTTCACACTAGCAAAAAGAAGCAAAACCTACAAAAGACAAAAATATATCTCATACCCTACCATCATTATATATAAATGTAAAGCAAAGTTGCATAATAAATATAGGGTACTTAGTGAACTATTTTTGATCAAAAAAAGTATACAAGCCGTCCCACCAGCGGCAAGGTGACCCTAAATTGGGACGGTACCTATACTGCCTATATTAAAAACCTTACTGTATATCAAAGTTGAAGTAATGCATATAAAAGGGTAGACAAATAGGACCGGGTCCCAACTCCAGACCACCTAGGCCCGTGGTAAGCTACATATATACTAATCAGCTCAACAAAGGGGATGCCACACCCTTAAATTGCACAGAATGCAAACAAGACAAAAAACCAAGCAATGTGAACTGAGGTCTAAGATGGTAGACATGCAAGAAATAGGAGCATGTTCACACTAGCAAAAAGAAGCAAAACCTACAAAAGACAAAAATATATCTCATACCCTACCATCATTATATATAAATGTAAAGCAAAGTTGCATAATAAATATAGGGTACTTAGTGAACTATTTTTGATCAAAAAAAGTATACAAGCCGTCCCACCAGCGGCAAGGTGACCCTAAATTGGGACGGTACCTATACTGCCTATATTAAAAACCTTACTGTATATCAAAGTTGAAGTAATGCATATAAAAGGGTAGACAAATAGGACCGGGTCCCAACTCCAGACCACCTAGGCCCGTGGTAAGCTACATATATACTAATCAGCTCAACAAAGGGGATGCCACACCCTTAAATTGCACAGAATGCAAACAAGACAAAAAACCAAGCAATGTGAACTGAGGTCTAAGATGGTAGACATGCAAGAAATAGGAGCATGTTCACACTAGCAAAAAGAAGCAAAACCTACAAAAGACAAAAATATATCTCATACCCTACCATCATTATATATAAATGTAAAGCAAAGTTGTATAATAAATATAGGGTACTTAGTGAACTATTTTTGATCAAAAAAAGTATACAAGCCGTCCCACCAGCGGCAAGGTGACCCTAAATTGGGACGGTACCTATACTGCCTATATTAAAAACCTTACTGTATATCAAAGTTGAAGTAATGCATATAAAAGGGTAGACAAATAGGACCGGGTCCCAACTCCAGACCACCTAGGCCCGTGGTAAGCTACATATATACTAATCAGCTCAACAAAGGGGATGCCACACCCTTAAATTGCACAGAATGCAAACAAGACAAAAAACCAAGCAATGTGAACTGAGGTCTAAGATGGTAGACATGCAAGAAATAGGAGCATATTCACACTAGCAAAAAGAAGCAAAACCTACAAAAGACAAAAATATATCTCATACCCTACCATCATTATATATAAATGTAAAGCAAAGTTGCATAATAAATATAGGGTACTTAGTGAACTATTTTTGATCAAAAAAAGTATACAAGCCGTCCCACCAGCGGCAAGGTGACCCTAAATTGGGACGGTACCTATACTGCCTATATTAAAAACCTTACTGTATATCAAAGTTGAAGTAATGCATATAAAAGGGTAGACAAATAGGACCGGGTCCCAACTCCAGACCACCTAGGCCCGTGGTAAGCTACATATATACTAATCAGCTCAACAAAGGGGATGCCACACCCTTAAATTGCACAGAATGCAAGCAAGACAAAAAACCAAGCAATGTGAACTGAGGTCTAAGATGGTAGACATGCAAGAAATAGGAGCATGTTCACACTAGCAAAAAGAAGCAAAACCTACAAAAGACAAAAATATATCTCATACCCTACCATCATTATATATAAATGTAAAGCAAAGTTGCATAATAAATATAGGGTACTTAGTGAACTATTTTTGATCAAAAAAAGTATACAAGCCGTCCCACCAGCGGCAAGGTGACCCTAAATTGGGACGGTACCTATACTGCCTATATTAAAAACCTTACTGTATATCAAAGTTGAAGTAATGCATATTAAAGGGTAGACAAATAGGACCGGGTCCCAACTCCAGACCACCTAGGCCCGTGGTAAGCTACATATATACTAATCAGCTCAACAAAGGGGATGCCACACCCTTAAATTGCACAGAATGCAAACAAGACAAAAAACCAAGCAATGTGAACTGAGGTCTAAGATGGTAGACATGCAAGAAATAGGAGCATGTTCACACTAGCAAAAAGAAGCAAAACCTACAAAAGACAAAAATATATCTCATACCCTACCATCATTATATATAAATGTAAAGCAAAGTTGCATAATAAATATAGGGTACTTAGTGAACTATTTTTGATCAAAAAAAGTATACAAGCCGTCCCACCAGCGGCAAGGTGACCCTAAATTGGGACGGTACCTATACTGCCTATATTAAAAACCTTACTGTATATCAAAGTTGAAGTAATGCATATAAAAGGGTAGACAAATAGGACCGGGTCCCAACTCCAGACCACCTAGGCCCGTGGTAAGCTACATATATACTAATCAGCTCAACAAAGGGGATGCCACACCCTTAAATTGCACAGAATGCAAACAAGACAAAAAACCAAGCAATGTGAACTGAGGTCTAAGATGGTAGACATGCAAGAAATAGGAGCATGTTCACACTAGCAAAAAGAAGCAAAACCTACAAAAGACAAAAATATATCTCATACCCTACCATCATTATATATAAATGTAAAGCAAAGTTGTATAATAAATATAGGGTACTTAGTGAACTATTTTTGATCAAAAAAAGTATACAAGCCGTCCCACCAGCGGCAAGGTGACCCTAAATTGGGACGGTACCTATACTGCCTATATTAAAAACCTTACTGTATATCAAAGTTGAAGTAATGCATATAAAAGGGTAGACAAATAGGACCGGGTCCCAACTCCAGACCACCTAGGCCCGTGGTAAGCTACATATATACTAATCAGCTCAACAAAGGGGATGCCACACCCTTAAATTGCACAGAATGCAAACAAGACAAAAAACCAAGCAATGTGAACTGAGGTCTAAGATGGTAGACATGCAAGAAATAGGAGCATGTTCACACTAGCAAAAAGAAGCAAAACCTACAAAAGACAAAAATATATCTCATACCCTACCATCATTATATATAAATGTAAAGCAAAGTTGCATAATAAATATAGGGTACTTAGTGAACTATTTTTGATCAAAAAAAGTATACAAGCCGTCCCACCAGCGGCAAGGTGACCCTAAATTGGGACGGTACCTATACTGCCTATATTAAAAACCTTACTGTATATCAAAGTTGAAGTAATGCATATAAAAGGGTAGACAAATAGGACCGGGTCCCAACTACAGACCACCTAGGCCCGTGGTAAGCTACATATATACTAATCAGCTCAACAAAGGGGATGCCACACCCTTAAATTGCACAGAATGCAAACAAGACAAAAAAACCAAGCAATGTGAACTGAGGTCTAAGATGGTAGACATGCAAGAAATAGGAGCATGTTCACACTAGCAAAAAGAAGCAAAACCTACAAAAGACAAAAATATATCTCATACCCTACCATCATTATATATAAATGTAAAGCAAAGTTGCATAATAAATATAGGGTACTTAGTGAACTATTTTTGATCAAAAAAAGTATACAAGCCGTCCCACCAGCGGCAAGGTGACCCTAAATTGGGACGGTACCTATACTGCCTATATTAAAAACCTTACTGTATATCAAAGTTGAAGTAATGCATATAAAAGGGTAGACAAATAGGACCGGGTCCCAACTCCAGACCACCTAGGCCCGTGGTAAGCTACATATATACTAATCAGCTCAACAAAGGGGATGCCACACCCTTAAATTGCACAGAATGCAAACAAGACAAAAAACCAAGCAATGTGAACTGAGGTCTAAGATGGTAGACATTCAAGAAATAGGAGCATGTTCACACTAGCAAAAAGAAGCAAAACCTACAAAAGACAAAAATATATCTCATACCCTACCATCATTATATATAAATGTAAAGCAAAGTTGCATAATAAATATAGGGTACTTAGTGAACTATTTTTGATCAAAAAAAGTATACAAGCCGTCCCACCAGCGGCAAGGTGACCCTAAATTGGGACGGTACCTATACTGCCTATATTAAAAACCTTACTGTATATCAAAGTTGAAGTAATGCATATAAAAGGGTAGACAAATAGGACCGGGTCCCAACTACAGACCACCTAGGCCCGTGGTAAGCTACATATATACTAATCAGCTCAACAAAGGGGATGCCACACCCTTAAATTGCACAGAATGCAAACAAGACAAAAAACCAAGCAATGTGAACTGAGGTCTAAGATGGTAGACATGCAAGAAATAGGAGCATGTTCACACTAGCAAAAAGAAGCAAAACCTACAAAAGACAAAAATATATCTCATACCCTACCATCATTATATATAAATGTAAAGCAAAGTTGTATAATAAATATAGGGTACTTAGTGAACTATTTTTGATCAAAAAAAGTATACAAGCCGTCCCACCAGCGGCAAGGTGACCCTAAATTGGGACGGTACCTATACTGCCTATATTAAAAACCTTACTGTATATCAAAGTTGAAGTAATGCATATAAAAGGGTAGACAAATAGGACCGGGTCCCAACTCCAGACCACCTAGGCCCGTGGTAAGCTACATATATACTAATCAGCTCAACAAAGGGGATGCCACACCCTTAAATTGCACAGAATGCAAACAAGACAAAAAACCAAGCAATGTGAACTGAGGTCTAAGATGGTAGACATGCAAAAAATAAGAGCATGTTCACACTAGCAAAAAGAAGCAAAACCTACAAAAGACAAAAATATATCTCATACCCTACCATCATTATATATAAATGTAAAGCAAAGTTGCATAATAAATATAGGGTACTTAGTGAACTATTTTTGATCAAAAAAAGTATACAAGCCGTCCCACCAGCGGCAAGGTGACCCTAAATTGGGACGGTACCTATACTGCCTATATTAAAAACCTTACTGTATATCAAAGTTGAAGTAATGCATATAAAAGGGTAGACAAATAGGACCGGGTCCCAACTACAGACCACCTAGGCCCGTGGTAAGCTACATATATACTAATCAGCTCAACAAAGGGGATGCCACACCCTTAAATTGCACAGAATGCAAACAAGACAAAAAACCAAGCAATGTGAACTGAGGTCTAAGATGGTAGACATGCAAGAAATAGGAGCATGTTCACACTAGCAAAAAGAAGCAAAACCTACAAAAGACAAAAATATATCTCATACCCTACCATCATTATATATAAATGTAAAGCAAAGTTGCATAATAAATATAGGGTACTTAGTGAACTATTTTTGATCAAAAAAAGTATACAAGCCGTCCCACCAGCGGCAAGGTGACCCTAAATTGGGACGGTACCTATACTGCCTATATTAAAAACCTTACTGTATATCAAAGTTGAAGTAATGCATATAAAAGGGTAGACAAATAGGACCGGGTCCCAACTACAGACCACCTAGGCCCGTGGTAAGCTACATATATACTAATCAGCTCAACAAAGGGGATGCCACACCCTTAAATTGCACAGAATGCAAACAAGACAAAAAACCAAGCAATGTGAACTGAGGTCTAAGATGGTAGACATGCAAGAAATAGGAGCATGTTCACACTAGCAAAAAGAAGCAAAACCTACAAAAGACAAAAATATATCTCATACCCTACCATCATTATATATAAATGTAAAGCAAAGTTGCATAATAAATATAGGGTACTTAGTGAACTATTTTTGATCAAAAAAAGTATACAAGCCGTCCCACCAGCGGCAAGGTGACCCTAAATTGGGACGGTACCTATACTGCCTATATTAAAAACCTTACTGTATATCAAAGTTGAAGTAATGCATATAAAAGGGTAGACAAATAGGACCGGGTCCCAACTCCAGACCACCTAGGCCCGTGGTAAGCTACATATATACTAATCAGCTCAACAAAGGGGATGCCACACCCTTAAATTGCACAGAATGCAAACAAGACAAAAAACCAAGCAATGTGAACTGAGGTAGGGGCCTTGCACTCAAAATGTATTGACTGTTATGTGCTAGAGGGCTTGCCCTCTCCTGTGGTCCTTAGACTACCTTGGTTTACGCTGCACAATCCTGTGGTAGGTTGTGTGCCCACTTTATCTTTTAAGCGTTTCCGCAGCGGCAATTCCATTGCAGAAACGCTTAAACGCTTGGTAGAAGGTCTGCAATGTTCCCCAATGATAATCCGCATGTGCTGTGCACATGCTGCGGAAATTTCCGCTGCGCATTATCAGTGCGGAAAAATCCGCAGCACTACCAGTTATTTTGCGTAATCGCGACGTTTTACCTCCATTGACTTGCATTGAATCGCTTAATATCCGCATGACTACATGTGCACATGCGGATATTAAGCGATTCAACGTGCGGATGGTACCCGGGTCTGGAGAAGAGGAGACTCTCCTCCAGACCCGGGTACCATGGTACCTGTAAAAAAAAAAAAAAAAAAAAGACAAGAAAAAAATACATTATACTTACCTTGTGATGGCCCCCGGTCTTTTCTCCGCTGAGTCGAGTCTCTTGTACGGCTCGTCGGCGGTCGCGTGACCTGTCACATGACTAAATGACGTCATGGAAGGTCCTTTCACACCACCGTGAGCCATACAAGAGACCAGGGGCCATCAGAAGGTAAGTAAAATGTTTTTGTTTTTTGTTTTTTTTTTACCATTTTTAATCTTTTTTCTTCAACTATTAACTTGGTCACACTATATAAATCCATGCCGGTTGCATGGATTTATATAGTGTGACCAAGTTGTCAAGCACTTTCCAAGTGATGCTAAAATCGCTTGGAAACCGCTTGACAACCCGCATGCGGAAATGCATGTGAAAAAACGCTTCACTTACGCTTGTCCCTGGCAGGAAAAACACATGTAAAATCCGCATGTACAATCCGCATGTAAAATCCGCATGCATTTTTTCTGCCAGGGAGATGCAGAAACGCTCAGGAAAAATCCAGAGCATTTCTGCATCGTGGGCACTTAGACTGGCAGAGTCGGGAGGTGGTAAAATGGAGCGAGTATTGCCAAGAACACTGCTTGGTCACTCGGATAGCCATGGTGGGTCTGATTTCAGGAATGTGTTTTCTGAACAGGGGTGTCAAGAACTTCCTCCCCATCATCCTTATGATTGCGTCGGTAATATTATTCCTGGGGCCAAGCTGCCAAAAAAGCAGGTTATATAATATCTCTGGTTCAGAGAGGCAGGCCATGAAAAACTAGATCACTGAAAGTCTACCAAAGGGCCATATAAGACGTTCTTCATCTCCTGTTGCAGTGGGGTTTTTCTTTGTCAAAAAAAAAAAAAGACTAGGGGTTGCGCCCCTGCCTTGATTTTTGTGAGTTTAATCAGATCACGGTCTGGGATGCATATCCTCTCCCTTTCATCCCAGACCTCTTTAGAAAACCATTTGGCTCCTACAATTTGATTAAACTAGACCTCAGGGGGGCTTATAATCTCATTCACATTGAGGAGATGAGTGGAAGACGGCCTTCAATACTCCTGAGGGGCACTATGAAAACCTTGTGATGGCATTTGGGTTGACTAATGCTCCCATTTTTACTCATCTGGCATGTAGATCACAACAAACCCATCTTGATGACATAATGGTAGACTCCATACTAAATAAGGAGGGAGTCACTGACTGTGGTGGCCCCTCCCCGGGCCATGGCGATTGGTGACCCCCCCCTTCGCTGCCCCTTACTGACCAGTGATCCTGAAGCCCCCAGAAGGATCCAATGAAGCGAAAGGGACGGCTGCTACAAGCCGTCCCATGGATACATAAACACCGGGACATCCCACGTTACTTCCTTTCTTTGCTGGTCCCGGAGTCGAACGTCATGGAGATTTCAGGATCAGGTCAGATTGCTGAGGCCCTCCAGGCTGGGTTTGCACAGGGGGGCGAGCGCTGGTTACAGGCTCTCATGTCGGGGCTCAGCGCTCATCCCCCTGGCCCCAGCTCTAAATCCCCAGATCACCCTGCCCCTGGCCCTCAACCCCTTATGGGAACATCATATTCCCCAGTCCCAGTCCCCTCACCACTTGGGCCTACTCACCCACTCCAATTGCCCACGGTACAACGGTCCCCTCCACGGCGGTCGGGTCATCTGGAACGGGGGGCTGCATTACTTCCGCGGCTTGGTCCCGATCCCCTTCCTCACCCGATCGCCGCATCCGCACAACTTTACAGTGTTCATCGGGCCACTCAACCCGGGGCGGTAGGCGGCTGCGGTAGTGCTGCGGGCGCTCGCTGACTCGGGGAAGCGGGCAGCCGTGGCGGTCCGGTGGCCGCACGCCAGTGGGGAAGGGCGCGCAGCGACAGCAGGGCGGCGGGCGCGCGCCGGTTTTGGGTTGGGGGGTTCCTCTCTGCGGTCGCGCGCCGGAGCAGGGAAGCGGGCGCGTGACTCCACTAGGCTGGAGAGGCATGTTGGGGGAGGCGGAGCTGGAGGGCAGGAAGCGCTCGATGCGCATGTACAGGGCGCGTGTCCGCCCCACGTGACCCCACAGGTCACGCCCCCCAGTTCAGAATGCTGCAGGGCGGAGCAGGAAGCTGAAGCTAGTTCGGCGGTGGACCCTGCGCCTCACTTACTGCGGGCGCAGGGCTCCTCTGCACTAATAAATGAGTGCGGGCTGTCTTCCATGTCGGCGGCGGGCACAGAGGGGATTCAGGTCTCCTGCCTGCCACCGGCGCTGGAGACAGCACACAGCCTGTTGTTCCCCACCCCCGTTAACACTCCTGTCCCGCATCCTGCCGAGGAGCGCCCTGGAGGGCGGAGGTCCAGCAGGCACTCCCGTCCTCCAGAGCGCTTTAGGCACAGCACCCCGAAGCCACACAGAAGAAGCTGCGGGCCACTTAGTAGCCATTCCCCGCCCCCTCAACACACAGCAGGGGCTGTGGCAGAGCAGAGCTCCAGACAGGAATCCTCTGCCGGGGGCTGTGCTCTGCTTCCCCCCCAAACAATCCCCCACAGAAAAACTCCTATTAAAAATAAAAGAAAAAGTTCCCAAAACAGAACACGTGACACTACACATCCTGGGGACATTGCGGCCCCTGTAATCACCGCAGCCCATCCAGCGCCCAGTCACAGTATCAATACCCCCCTGATGGACACGATGCGGAGCCTAAACACTTCAGTGACCATCCTCGCCTCCCCCATATACCCCTATAATAGCGCAGCGACGCACGTGCTTGACTCCGTTATAGCATCGCCCTGGCCACAAATAGCACCGACATGTCCCGGCGGGACACATGTAAACTGCGCAGAACCCCCCATACACCCTTAGGGACACAGAGACTCCAGGCGTACTCACTCTAGGTGAACTCGCTGTAGTTCCTCCGACGACAGATCTACGCCATCGCACACAAGTCACCGGCGAAGGAAGCGGTCATCACAAGCAAAGTGGAGATCGGCATCCCACAGGAGGGGTCACAGGTCGCGGTCCTCAAGGTGGCGCTCACCATCCTCTGCATCAGAGATGTCGAGCCCCAACGATCCCGTCCTCCGGGGGACAGAAACGATACAATGGCACCCTCCAGAGCTTACAGTCTGCACGATACAACGATTTCACGCAGGTCTAAGAGCAGAGGCACGCCGCTCACCCCGAGCGAGACTGGTGTCAGAGTCCCTCCACACATCGGAGTCCCTCCTCCAGCCGCAGGAATGGGTGCGTGCAATATAAGTATAACTGAAATGGGAAATAGTAACACCAACTTAATAGCGGCCCTTAAGGCCATAGTCGAACAACTATCCGTGCCACCAGGCGCTATACATAATTCTACTAAAACAACTCCACCATTAGCCAGCATACACAAGGACACATTCTTTTGCAGGATAAGCCCATTGGGCTCACACATAGACAAGGAAACCAGAATTAAAATATGGAATAATGACTATGTAGCACCCTGAGGATTCGGCTGCTACAGGGGTATTGCACCTCAACCCAGAGGTGTGATATTCCACTCCCGGGTAAGGATGGAGTGTGGAACTGAGCTCAGTTAGCTGCATGCACTACACACATCCCATTTCCGAGGAACAGACCGATGGTACTCCCACTAGAGAAATGTGCAGGTACGACAGTGTCTGTTCCTGGCTGGAGTGGGAGGGGGGTGGAACATCCCAGTAGTGTAGGGGCAGATAGGGGGAGCAGTCTGGGTAGTGCTAGGAGCTCATTGGGTGCTGGTCACCTGAGCTCACACATAGAGGGAGTATATAAGGTGGGCACCATCTTAGATCAGGGTCAGTCAGTCTTTTGCAGAGTGAGGTCAGTCAGTGAGACGTCAGTCTTTGTAGAGGAAGAGAGCAGAGGAGAAGAGCAGCTCCAAGGCCAAGAGAGAGAGAGGAGAAAGAAAGACCCAGAGGGGGAGAAAGAAGGAACTCCAAGAGCCCAAATTAGATCAGAGGGTGAAGAGTTGGCAACAGGGTACCGGATCCCAAGCTGGCAGAGGCTACAGCACACCTTAGCCAGGAACCGGAGGTCGTGGGCAGGACCGATCTGCCACGATCACCCACTAAATCCACCCGGAAGGCAGACCAGGAATAGGGTCAGGGAACCCAGAGACAAGGGTTTACCACCAAGAGGCCCGAGGGAGCCGGACATAGGTGGATCCCTGGTGGGGAAGGCCAGAGAAGAGGACAGGACAGAAAGGGAGCTCAGGACCACGCTCCAGAATCACCTGGGGGTTGGCCGAGTCCAGGACCTGGTGGACGCAGCACGGCTCGGGTGGTCACTTAAGGCCGGAGTGACCAGAACAACTGCAGTAAGTAAACAAACCCTGAACTGCACAGCCCGACTCTGAGTCTCATTTCCATCCCCGCTGCACCACCACAACCCCCATCCTCTGCAACTGACCCCCTGAGGCTATACCCCTCCCGTTGGGGGTTATACTACCTGAGCTGCACATACAGCACCAGCCTCAGCGGACCCTGCTGCAGCGGCGGCCGTATTGACCGCAATTCAACGGGTGGCGTAGTCGACACAAAAGAACATCTAGTAACATCATAAGGACTGCCACACACTGAGTTTGACACCCTGGGCACGGACCGGGTCCAGCCACTCGGAGACTACAACCCCCATCTGATCCGGCTCCGGGTAATCCCCTAACAACACTGGCCCAGGGGGCGCGTCAACTTTGGCGTAGTCGGCAGGATAACGTGCCCGCAACAACCGGGTACTGCGTGCCTGAAGAAAAGTTCACCGTTACCTCAAAAAGAAGTCTCCCGCCGGTTCCGGAGGGTCCCCGCCAACGGACCCCATCACAGGTCGTTTCCCGCCGGTTGTCCGCCATTTGCAGCTTTTTCCCGCCATCCATGGAGTTTCCCGCCACTGGGAGACGATTCCCGCCATTTCCGAAGATTTCCCGCCTTGGAAGAGCGGACGCCATTATGGGCGTGCCAGAGGGTGGCAAGAGGCCACCTCCCATCGTGGGCCAGGTCGAAGAATGGCGCCAAAAGCGGAAACCGCGCCCACCAACAGAGACTGTGATGCTGGAAGTGTCCATCAGCGTGAGAGAACTGCCCCTGGAACTGACAATCACAAAGTTGCCCCGGGACCACCCTCAGTTTGGGCGGACAAAGAACAAGAGAGCAAAGATGGGTGTCGCCTGGAGCAGTCTGGAGAGAGCGCACCCGGAGACAAGACGTCTGGAAGAGAGTCCAGAGAGAGCCTACCCGGAGATGGAGGGAGAGTCAGGCAGCACCGACCCAGTGGTCAGGAGCCTGTTGCAGGTCGCCACTCCAGAAGGCCTGCTGGAGATCCTAGCACAGCTCCCCCGAGACCGGGAGTGTGCACAGACCGCGCTGGAGGGCCTCGCAAGGAGGATGGCCCGGGTGCAGCGAGAGACGTTGGCGGAGTGGAGCCGAGAGATGGCCCAGCAGACTGAAACCCGTCAGCGGAGCACGCCGCCCGAGACGAGGAGACAGACCGCCTCTGAGGATGGCGCAGGAGGAATGAAGGCAGGAGACGGCGCCGAGAAGGGAGCTGAACGGACGGAGGCAGGTAAAGGGGACGTCTCTACCCCGAACCGGGAAACCGCGTGCCTGCCCCAGCTCCCCGTCGCAGAGCCCGAAGTACCCCCTGCCGTGCCCGTCGCTGCAACGTCACCACCGCAGACTAGGCCTCAAACGGAAGCCGCGACCCCTGTGACGTCACACGCCTCGACCCCGAGCGTGGCCAAGCAGGAAGTACCATCGGCCTGGTCGCAAGGCCTAGTACCCCCGGGCGCCGCAATACCCACAGCGCCCCCTACCTCCGCGGAGCCCCCGGCCTGGTCGCAGGGCCAAGTAACACAGGGCGCCGCCGTTCTTACGGTGCCCTTTACTTTCAAGGTGCCCCAGGCCTGGTCGCAAGGCCTGGTTAACCCGGGCGCCGCTACCACCACGGCGCCCATAACACCTAAAGTACCGCACCTGGGTGAGGACCTGTTCGCCCAGCATACGTGCCCGGATGGGCAGCCCTTCGTATGGCCCCAGGAATACATCCAGCTGGAGCTGCAAAAAGCAAGGGCCATGTGCGAACCCCTGATCCCGGCTCCAAAGCCCATAAAGAGGATCTCGCCCCCGCTAGAAGAGACCCAGTTTGAGTGGGATCCCACTGGAGAAGACCTCATGGGGTTCACTCAGGAGACTCGGGCAGCCGCAGCGGAGCGTGCAGAGTGCTGCCGCCAGCAGCTCGAGGTCTTTGAGAGGGAGCGGAGAGAGAGGCGGGTCCGGGAACAACAAGCCCAAATAAGGAGCGCGGAGCAGAAGAGCCGGACCAGGAGAAACCCCCGTGCAGCGCATGGTCCCCGTACCATCGGGACTGTGATAAAGTTCAATCTGCAGCATGGGTGGGGTTTCATCAGGGATCACCGCACCCCAGGCGACGTCTTCGTGACCAGGAGAGACGTTGAGTCCCACCTACCGGAGGGACACAGAGGTCGTGACCTGTATTTAGGGGACGAGGTCACCTTCACCCGGCACAAGTGTGCCAAAGGACCCTACGCCCTCCATGTGCATCGCCTGACGGAGGAGGAGCTGCGGTGTGAGGAGGAGCAAGAGGACCCGGACGGGTCTGAAACTGAAACCAACCAACAAGAAAGAGCAGGAGGACGCCGTCGTTGAAGTACGGTACAGAGAGACTGTATAAAGTTACCCGTCAGGGTATAAGAACTGTTCTAGTTAAAATATAGTCCCCGTTGGGACCAGCCAAGAGTGAACTGTTAACCCCGTGTGTCCCTATTCCCACTGACCGAGGACTGAGAGCGGTCAATCCTCCCTAATACCTGGCCGAGGACTGAGAGCGGCCATATCCCCTTGTATATAGTTGCGCTTTTTAAGGCGCCCCCTACCGGTTTTATAGGAAACTGTTTTCTTCAAGAGACTGTCGCACTTTACCGGGTCACAAGTTGCACCGTGACCGGAGGAACCAGAAACAAGAATGTTTATATGAAAAGTTTATTGCTGCTGATGATGTTTTATATGTTTTATATATTTATGTTTATGAAAAAAATTGTATGTTTTGGATGTTTTTGTTTATATCTTACAGCCCGAGGACGTGCTGTGGTTTACCAGGGGGGAATGTAGCACCCTGAGGATTCGGCTGCTACAGGGGTATTGCACCTCAACCCAGAGGTGTGATATTCCACTCCCGGGTAAGGATGGAGTGTGGAACTGAGCTCAGTTAGCTGCATGCACTACACACATCCCATTTCCGAGGAACAGACCGATGGTACTCCCACTAGAGAAATGTGCAGGTACGACAGTGTCTGTTCCTGGCTGGAGTGGGAGGGGGGTGGAACATCCCAGTAGTGTAGGGGCAGATAGGGGGAGCAGTCTGGGTAGTGCTAGGAGCTCATTGGGTGCTGGTCACCTGAGCTCACACATAGAGGGAGTATATAAGGTGGGCACCATCTTAGATCAGGGTCAGTCAGTCTTTTGCAGAGTGAGGTCAGTCAGTGAGACGTCAGTCTTTGTAGAGGAAGAGAGCAGAGGAGAAGAGCAGCTCCAAGGCCAAGAGAGAGAGAGGAGAAAGAAAGACCCAGAGGGGGAGAAAGAAGGAACTCCAAGAGCCCAAATTAGATCAGAGGGTGAAGAGTTGGCAACAGGGTACCGGATCCCAAGCTGGCAGAGGCTACAGCACACCTTAGCCAGGAACCGGAGGTCGTGGGCAGGACCGATCTGCCACGATCACCCACTAAATCCACCCGGAAGGCAGACCAGGAATAGGGTCAGGGAACCCAGAGACAAGGGTTTACCACCAAGAGGCCCGAGGGAGCCGGACATAGGTGGATCCCTGGTGGGGAAGGCCAGAGAAGAGGACAGGACAGAAAGGGAGCTCAGGACCACGCTCCAGAATCACCTGGGGGTTGGCCGAGTCCAGGACCTGGTGGACGCAGCACGGCTCGGGTGGTCACTTAAGGCCGGAGTGACCAGAACAACTGCAGTAAGTAAACAAACCCTGAACTGCACAGCCCGACTCTGAGTCTCATTTCCATCCCCGCTGCACCACCACAACCCCCATCCTCTGCAACTGACCCCCTGAGGCTATACCCCTCCCGTTGGGGGTTATACTACCTGAGCTGCACATACATCACCAGCCTCAGCGGACCCTGCTGCAGCGGCGGCCGTATTGACCGCAATTCAACGGGTGGCGTAGTCGACACAAAAGAACATCTAGTAACATCATAAGGACTGCCACACACTGAGTTTGACACCCTGGGCACGGACCGGGTCCAGCCACTCGGAGACTACAACCCCCATTCGATCCGGCTCCGGGTAATCCCCTAACAACACTGGCCCAGGGGGCGCGTCAACTACATCGACATTTGGGCACTTGTAACCGCTGACCAACATACTATAGACAAAGAGAAAAGGATAGTCGACAGACCATTCAACAGAAATAGACAAAAGGTCGCGAAGACAATGAGTAACTGGTTACAGGCGTTTTCAGTGCTGGGTTGCATCATGGGCCAAAAGCATCCGGAACGCTGCTCGGAACTATTCATATACCAGGATACAGTGTATAACTCGTACAAAGCCCACGGCGGTTCAGCATGGTGGCGCTACGATGAAGAGTTCCGGAGGCGGTTGGCCCTGCAACCACAGCTAGGCTGGGGGGTAAAAGCTACAGACATATGGTTGCGATTAATGCTGTTACAGAAACACCATCCCTTTCCAACAACGGCTACTGGACAACAGGCAACAGCAGGCCAAAATTCAGTGGTAGTACGTAGACCAGGGGCCTGCTGGCAGTACAATGAGGGACGCTGTCGTTTCTACGCCTTATGCAGATACAAACATGAATGCTCAGCCTGGGGTGCAGCCCACCCCGCGGCAAGATGTTCTCATCCCGCAAGCAAATTATCAATTAAACTCCCACAGTCAGAATCCAAGGACCCTGGTGAGCGTAAACGCGATGGGCCCCTGGCTAGACCAATATCCTAAGAAAGACGCAGCGGGGCAGTTACGTTTTGGTTTCACATACAGTTTTTTCCTCCCTTTCAAACTTAATAAATCACCCACCTTTGCAAATAACCTTAAATCTGCAAAAGAGCACCCTGAAATACTTAGGCAAAAAATACAAAAAGAAGTAGCTCTAGGCAGAGTGGCGGGCCCTTTCCCAACCCCACCATTCAGTAACATAAGAGTTTCCCCTCTGGGAATAATCCCCAAAAAAGAGCCAGGTTCATTCCGGCTTATCCATCATTTATCTTACCCAAAAGGAGAGTCTGTAAATGACGGTATTTCGTCTGAAGACGCCTCGGTCTCCTACGCGTCTTTCGACAGAGCAGTAATGTTAGTACGCTATGCGGGGCCCGGAGTGCTGCTCGCTAAATCCGACATAGAATCCGCCTTTCGCCTACTACCGGTGCACCCAAATTGCTACCACCTGCTGGGATGCCAAGTGGACAATGAATACTTCTACGACACTTGCCTCCCAATGGGTTGTTCAATATCTGTTATTACTTCGAACTATTCAGTTCCTTCCTAGAATGGGTGTTGAGGTACAAAACCGGCAATAGGTCCGTCACACATTACCTAGATGACTTCCTATTCGTCGGACCCAAAGACTCAAATCAATGCCAATCATTACTTAACGAATTCACAAACATCTTTCAATGGTTTGGAGTCCCATTGTGCCCTACAAAAAACATAGGCCCCACAACAAAGCTATCGTTCTTAGGCATCGAAATTGACACCACAGCAAGGTTATTCCACCTCCCAACAGAAAAAATACAAAAAACACTGCATCTCATCGAGGGATTTTGCACAGTACGGAAAGTAACACTACAACAGATGCAAGTGTTACTAGGTCTCCTCGTGTTCGCGAGCCGGGTGATGCCAGTCGGAAGGGTTTTCTCTCGTCGTTTATCCCTTGCAACAAAACGTGCATTAAAACCGAGTCATAGAATCAGAATCAGCAGGCAGCTTCGGGTGGACTTAGAGGTGTGGAAAACCTTCTTACAATCATTCAATGGTCACACGTTATTTATGTCAGCAGAACAGTCCAACATTGAACTAAAATTATTCACCGGGGCAGCAGAGGCGGGCGGATATGCAGCGATACTAGATAACTAGTGGTGCACAGGCTTATGGCCTCTGTATTGGTCTGAACAAGGGTTAACAAAAAAACAGACACTCCTGGAACTCTTCCCAATAGTGGTAGCCATAGAAATATGGGGCACGTACCTAGCGAACAAAAATATACGCTTCATAACAAATAACACCAGCCTAGCGCACTGCATTAATAAGATGGCATCATCGTTTCTCCCAGTGCTAGGCCTACTACGCCGGCTAGCATTCCTGTGCCTAAAACACAATGTATGGGTCCGCGCTAGCCACAATGTGGAGGGGGGATCTAACGCTGCTGCTAACGCTTTATCACAATTCAATTGGCAGGTTTTCAGAGAGCTCCTCCCCAACGCCCACCCGTAGGGCACCAGTTGCCCACCCTCCCTATGGGATCTAGTGGCGAACAGCTGATGCCATTAATCAGAGCGTCAGTCACCCCGTCAACATGGAAAGCATACGGTAAGGCATGGGAAGACTGGATACGACTAGTAGCAGGCAGATGGGTTAACCAATGTGAACAAGCCAGACTAGATGTAACCATAGAATTTCTCCACCAGCTAATGATGAGGGGCATATCAGGGGCGTCAGCGCAGCGGTGGCGGACCGGAGTAGCATTTCATTTCCAACTACTGAATTGGGGAGATGTGACAAAAAGATTCATCATCAGTCAAGCCTTAAAAGGGTGGAAAAGAGGTCAGCCAAGTCAGGAGTGCAGACGTACTGTGTCACTAAATCTGCTCTCAAAAATCATATCCCTAACACCATTAACATGCCACTCACAATTTGAAGCAACACTACTGTCTACTGCATTTGTGATCGCCTTTTTCAGGGCGCTACGCATAAGCGAATTAGTCCCTCGATCCAAAATCACCACCAGTGGAGGCTTATTACACCAGGACGTAGTCATAGCCAATAATGCAATACGCCTACGCATACGCAAATCCAAAACAGACCCAGCGGGCAAGGGCACTTGGGTGCTTCTAAAACCCACAAACAGTACACTGTGTCCGGTAACAATAGAAAAAACATATACAGCCATCAGGCCACAAAGTAATTTCTTCCTATCACACATTGATGGAACTCCATTATCAAGATACCAGTTCCAATTTATATTTAATAAATGCCTAACATCAGCAGGGAACCACCCCAAAGATTACGGGACACACTCATTCCGCATAGGCGCGGCCACGGAAGCAGCTAGAGCAGGACTGTCAGAAACGGAAGTGCAGAGGATAGGCAGATGGCGATCCGAGTGTTTTGCGAGATACATAAGACAGGACTTGTTATCCTAACGTGGTTTGTTTCTTTTATAGGTGACGATAAGCCAACAGTGTGGGTGATAGGCCACTCGTACATATACTGGGCAGAAAAAAGGGCGACAGTCCGCCCAGGCGGGAGGAATATGGGGTTTCATGACACATATTTCAACTGGAGAGGTATTAGAGGCCTGCGATGGCCACAGGTACTAATGGAGGTAATCAACATAGGGAGAGAAGCAACAGGTCCGGTTATCTTAGTTATACACGCTGGGGGAAACGACTTCGGTCATTACAAGAGCGCAGAACTAATGGCAATAATGAAGCTAGACACTGAGTGCTTCAGAGCATTTTTTAGTAAACTAACTATAATATGGTCAGAGATTGTGCCGAGAACGGTATGGCGAGGTGCGCGAGACAGTGCAGCCATCGAACGGACAAGGCGGCTAATAAATATTCGGATGGCAAGATTTTTAAAGGAGAGAGGTGGTGTAGTGATAAGACACCGAGAACTGGAAGGAGATAAAGCAGGCCTCATATGGCCCGACGGTGTTCATTTAACGGATATTGGACTGGACATATTCCTGTCAGGACTCCAGGACGGAGTGGAGCAAGCGTTAATGATGATGGGTGGGGGTCTGAGTCCTGCATACGAGTACGCAGGATCCTCCTTGGCCTGAAATAGAAAGGACATGTTGGAAAGTTACTCTTGTTGGCCAACTTGCCGGTGTGGAGACACAGGGCATGCTGCAACAAGCGGAATTATTTTTGGAAATAAAATGCCTTTCTAATGGAATGAGTTAAAGAGTTAATAAAGCTGTGACCGATCCTCACCCATCCAGTTGTAAGAGTTACATTATTGTATTGTTAAGGAAGGGGTGGCGGTAGGGGGGCTGAGCGTCGGGGTTTCGTTGGGGGTCCCCACAGTCTAATTTATTCACCTCGTATCACATCAGGTACATGTCAGGCAGGTCTTACAGATACTCAAAAATAATACATTTCTCTGGTTTGACAAATAATTTATGTTCTCCATTCAGGAGGTCCCTTTTTTGGGTTATTTCTTATCATTCACTGTTTTTGCATGGATCTGGCAAAAGTCCGGACGGTACTGGATTGGTATTATATTCAGGACTTAAAGGCGTTACAAAGTTTTTTGGGTTTCGCCAGCTGCTACTGTAAGTTCATCAAAAACTTTTTGGTAGTGGCCAAACCTCTGATGGACGATTTTGCCAAATAATAAAATCTTAATTTTTTTTTTCTATTTTTCTTTCCAGTCTTGTAGCTAAACACAATCCAGCTAAGTTTTAAAATTGAAATGAAGCCCCTGTACCCCCCTCTCTAGGTGCTTCTGTACCAACTCCTCCCTGGTCCAGGACGGTCTCTGTATCACGGCCTCCATCAATAACCTATTGACACATGATTGTGGCAGCCCTCACGTGCTGGTATATCACGCTGCCAATAGAAATGGGAAGTGGCACAGAAATCACAAAATAAAGGCAGTGTTTGTGGTAATGCAAGAATCCAACAAGCAGAGTAGTCCACACGTCGTACAACAGCCCAACATGGATGATGAAAAGCAGTGACCAGCCCAGGGGATGGGGATGACTCGGTACCCGGGCCTTTGCCTGGCCTTGGGGATGTCGCGGTGGTCGGCTCCTGGGCCCGTACCCTGGGGTCACTCTTTAAAAGGGTGGTTGTTTGTTCATTTTATGAAAGTTCGTGACGCCACCTGTGGTTTCTGATGATAATCACCAGCGCTGCGGCAGTCCACTGAGGCCGGTGATAAGGCAGCTCGATGGTATAGCTCCCCACAGGTGGAGCTAGGCCTCAGGGCAGCGTATGCAAGGGGAATGCAGGACAGGCGAGACCCAGCCGGGTCAGAGCAAGAACGGGGACGGACACGGTAGTCACTTCAGTACCTTTTACTGATGGAAAGTCAGGCACATCCTGGAGCACTGTAGGGTGAAGGGTGCATATCAGGATCCTCCCCAATGAGCGGGTGTAGGGCCTCCTGTTTCTTGCCTCTGCGTAGTAAGTTTCTGACCTGCCTGGAGCTAGGCCTAACTTTGTCTCTGTCCTGCGCTGGCTGACCTTGTGGTAGGGCCTTTTCTTGGAGTACACGCTCCTCAGCTTGCGAGGCCTATGTGTCTCCTGGCTCTGTTACGTATCAGCACTCTAGCGATCCTGGGACCTGTAGTTCTCCAGGGATTCCGGTTATGCTTTACTGGGTCGTAGAGATCCCGGTAAGCTTCGGACCCAGTGTCCGGTAAATGCTTCAGGGTGAGCTAATTAAGCTCCTCTGCCCCCTATGTACTCACTCTCCACTCGCCTTCGGCCCCTCTCGGGGCCCTCACTAGGCTACACACACTGCAGCCGGGACACTGCTCTTCTTCGCCGTTCTCAGAGCGTTGGCACACTCCTAGCTCTCTATCCTGAGCTCTGTGAGTTCTCGTCTGGAATCACTCTACAGACTGTACTGAACTCTTTCTGCAGGAACTGCTAGGCTCTGGCTCGACTGAACTGAGTCCTTCTGTGTCTGAGCAGGAAACTGCTGAATCACTTTCTGGGCTGCCTGGCTCCACCTTCCCTTTATATATCCCTAACGGTCTCCCTCTGGTGGTCTGAGGTGGAAGGTGGAGGTGTGTGAATGCTTATGAGGGCCTCTTGTGGAGGAATCCATCAATGCACACTTCTAGGATCTGTGATACCAAGCGCAGCTGGGTGTCACCGCAGCGAACGTCGCGTCTTCAGGCGTCTGTGTAAGAACATCACATTTTTATTTTCCTCCCTGAATAAGCACCAAATGGAATAGCTGAATGCCAGGATACAGAGACCGGCGGGGGGCAGGGAGGCGCTGTCCGCTGGATTTTGTGCTGGTTTCACAAGCGGTCACCCTGCAGTTTTCTCTGAATTTGCTGTGGAGACTTTTCACAACACATCTAATAATTGTGAACCTTCCACCTCACATGTTTATTACCTTGTCAGCTGGGCGAGATGAAAGCCGGACAAGAATGATCCTTATTATATATAATGGCTGCACTGAGCGATGGGGAAAAGCCGCAGAGGACTGAGAGCAGAAGGGCAGAGGGGTTCCTCTTCCTCATAGGAGAAAGTCTACAGGGACCAGTACAGAAGCCGGTGCAGAAGGGGAGACAAGGGCTGAGCCACTTACACAGACAGAAAGCTGAGGAGAGGAGGACATGTTATTACTCGAGGATCCGCTCCATTCCTTCCCTATGTGGCATTCAAGCCCTGAGCTCGGCTTTTCTGGAGCCCCATAGAGAATGAATGGAGCTGCAGTTGAATCCTGACTTTCCACTCCTTCCCGATCAGACGATGGTTCGCAGCGGTCAGACCCCCACGATCAGTAAGTGATCACCGAGCCTGTGGATAAGTGATAACTTGTTTTCTTCAGACATCCCCTTTAAGCAATGGAGCATGCCAGCAGAGAAGGTGGGAGAAGGCGCTGGTTACAGGGGAGACTTTACCTCTGGAGGCCGCATATAGGATATGTGAGGGGCGGACACTTCCCGTATTCATCATTACTGAGCCCCCGCTCTGTACGGCTCTTATCTGAGCTGCAGGAGACGCAGCAGTTACTAATCAGCCGTTCTCCGTTCACTTGCAGCCGTCCGAGCTCTGCTGTGCCTGTTAGGGGTGAAGTGTAGCGCCCCGAGGGTTCGGCCGCTACAGGGGTATTGCACCTCTGCCAGAAGTGTGATATTCCACTCCCGGGTAAGGATGGAGTGTGGACCAGGGCTCAGTTAGCTGCATGCAGCACACACACCCCATTTCCGAGGGACAGCTCAACGGTGCTCTCACTAGACAGTAGTGCAGGCACGACCGATTATGTCCCTGCCTGGAGTGGGGAGGGCGGTGGAACACCCAGTGCTGTAGGGGCAGATAGGGGTTGGTTCCTGAGTGTAGGTAGGAGCCCACTGGTTGCTGGTCACCTGGGCTCATGGTCAGAGGGAGGTATAAAAGGTGGGCACCATCTTAGATCTAGGTTCTGTCCAGAGAGGAGAAGACAGGGAGTATAGGCTCTGTAGGAGCTCTACTCCAGGAGGGCCTAGTGAGAGGCCGAGGAGGAAGTGAAGGGGAGCTGTGGTGCCACCTGAGCCCAGCTCCATGAGAAGGGAGGAGAAGAAGGAACAGGAAAGACGGAGGAGAGACAGAGAAACAGAAGGGCTCAGGAACAAGAAGGTGGAAGGGACCCTAAGAACCCATGAGAATCCAGGGTGAAGGGTCAGGCAGATTAAGGGTACCGGATCCCAAGTTGGTGGAGGAGAAACAACCCTCAGCCAAAGACCGGTCGTCGTGATCATTTATTGGTGCGACACCTCATCAAACCTGCTAGGAAGGCACCATATAGGACAGTGGAGGACGGGGCCCACGTTTAACCGCACAAGTCCGCGGCAGCTGGACAGAAGTGGGTCACTGGTGAGGCAGGCCAGAGAAAGGAAAGAAGGGGGTCCTGTGCCATATTCCTGAGCTGCCTGGGAGTTGACCGAGCCCCTCACCTGGTGGACGCAGCACGGCTCGGGCGGTCACTACGTGCACAGAAGTGACCCGGAGTACCTGAACTGTGAGTAAAAGACATTGGACGTTGTTTGTGTGCTCTTTCGCTCCTCCAGCACTACCGGTACTGGGACTCTCACTACCATTACTCCCACCATCCACTACACTGCCCTGGGGCCGCACTCTTCCCGTGGGGAGTAACATCAGCCCCAGCGGACTGCCTTGCAGCGGCGGTTCCTAATAACCGCAATCCACGGGTGGCGTAGTCGGACATTATCTAAAGTACAGCAGCAGACTACCATTGGTCTGACCACCCTGAGCCGCGGGACCGGGCCGCCACTACTACTCCCAGAGTCTCCCTATTGCCCGGTTCCGCGTGCCCCACGGCCCAGGGGGCGAGTCAGAAGTTCGGGTCCTAGGAGGCATCAACTATGCAGCCTGCACAGCAGATCACAGCCCGGGCACCACGTCTCCGGGTAAATCTCCACCTTTTGAGTTACTTCTTGTGCAGCTGCCCCATGCAAGTTGCTCCGCTCTCCTCGGCCAGCTCCTGCTGAAGACTGAGCTCCTCTGCCCAATCTAGGAGCTCAATAGCCCTGATCACGTCAGTGGTAGCCCAGCGCTGCTGGATCAGATTTACAAATGGAAAACTAATCAGCCCTAGGCATTTCTAATATGTGCAGAGCAGGCGACATAAGTCTCACCGGCATCCTCATAGACCTTTGCTCAGCCGGGGTCTAATAGGAGCAGTAAGATGGCCGTCATGGGGTCTATTGTTAGATTTCGGCTGCCATAGAAACTCATCGGCACCATGATCGCGCCTCCCTCTCCTGTCTAAAGTGCCTAAATGCTGTGGAAGCCCCCTACTGTGTCATACAGTGGATTAAACTGCCAGGGTCAGGGTTGGCTCCACTGTCGGAGGCTGAGGCAGGAGCAGGAATGTGTTATACAGCCACACTTCTGCCGCAGATCTTGTAAGAGCCCTGACAGGACCTGCCTGATGATAATGTGTCCTATAGAGCGGGTCCTGGTACCGGACTGCCCTGTACATATTCACCACTAGCTGGGAACCAGTTACTTACAAGGTCTAGTTTCGGATGTGTTTCTAGGTTCTGTAGTTGTCAGCATTTTATCCTTAAGGCCGAGTTATAATATCACTAACACTCTCGCCCTGTACCTGTATACCTGCCCTGTGTGCTGCACAAAAGTATATAACAAAGTGTGTGTGTACACAGATATCTATCTCCTGAATGGAATTACTGCTAGATCTCCTGTACATAGAAATATGAGGTTCTTAGCACACATTTTGAGCAAATTGTGCGAGCCCATCTGCCAACGTCAAGGCGACCTCTTCAGATGGGTCCCTACACTAACACTACACTAACTTAGTAACTGGGACTAGTTTTTTTTATTGTTATTACCACCATTTTTACTATTTATTATTATTGCATTAATCCAATTAATTGTAACTGTTATAAAACTAATTAAAAAATTTAATTCGAATTTTTTTATTATTCTTGTGATTCTAATAATGGTATTACTAAAATCCCTATGCCTAAAGCTGTTGATCCAGAAGAAGGCAAAAACCCCAGGACACCTACCGCCAATTTGTGTCACGGGAAAAATTCCTTCTTGACCCCGGGAAAAGGCGATCAGTCCTAGGACCCTGGATCAAACCTAATAATGTTATTACAAGTTATATATTACACTAATTATTGTACTACTGGAGTTATTTTAATTTGTTTTTATAAATCTAACTATTTGATATGGTTATTATTAACATTGTGCTATCTTATTACAGTATTATTCTTCTTTCCTATCACTACTAATACTGCCCTATACCTACAGTGTTGATCCAGAAGAAGGCAGAAACCCCAGGACACCTTCAGCCAATTTGTGTCACAGGGAAAAATTTCCTTCTTGACCCTGAGAAAAGACGATCAGTCCTAGGACCCCGGATCAAACCTAATTATGTTACTAGTTATGTAATTACTATTACTGTACTAAATGTACTACTACAGTTGTTTTTAATATAGTTTTTTATATATTTTGTCTTATGTCCTGCTTTCTTATTAAAGTACTACTCTAACTTTTCTATAACTATTTAATATTACAGTATTGATTGAACTACGTCTATAATTATTTTTATTTACTCTTTGTTCTTTCTATAGATATAACTAGTTTATATTTATTAATAATAATAACCTGATGTCTTATTACGGTATTATTCTTCTTTCCTATTGCTACTAATACTACCCTATACCTAGAGTGTTGATCCAAAAGAAGGCAAAAACCTCAGGACACCTTCAGCCAGTTTGTGTCACAGCGGAAAAATTCCTTCTTGACCCCGAGAAAAGGCGATCAGTCCTAGAACCCTGGATCACACTGCTATTCTACCTACTACTATTACTATTGTTATTTTATTACTTTCTTACTATTATCACTAGTATTATTACTCAAATTACACTAATACTCATATACTACCACTATATAACTACTATCCTGCTATTATTACTTTGGTGGATTTATACTTACCAGCCGGTATTGCCGTATGATGTTATCGGCAGAGAGGTCCCAGCAGGATGGTCCACATGATGTTCCTCTTTCCTCTCAAATACCGGTTGATGTAATGGCGGACGTTGTTCTGGTTCTGCTTCTTCCTTTTTGTTGTAGGATCGATTGTTGTCTTTTCTGGCCTTTGGCCATCCCTTTCCCCCTAGGGATCTTAAGGTGCAGTTCTGTCCTCTTCGGTCTCCTCTTGGGTGGGACTCCTCTGCGGTGGGACTCCTCTTCGGTGGGTCTCCTCTTCGGTGGGACTCCTCTTCGGTGGGACTCCTCTTCGGTGGGACTCCTCTTCGGTCTCCTCTTCGGTGGGTCTCCTCTTCGGTGGGTCTCCTCTTCGGTGGGACTCCTCTTCGGTCTCCTCTTCGGTGGGACTCCTCTTCGGTGGGTCTCCTCTTCGGTGGGTCTCCTCTTCGGTGGGTCTCCTCTTCGGTGGGACTCCTCTTCGGTCTCCTCTTCGGTGGGACTCCTCTTCGGTGGGACTCCTCTTCGGTGGGTCTCCTCTTCGGTGGGTCTCCTCTTCGGTGGGACTCCTCTTCGGTGGGTCTCCTCTTCTGTGGGACTCCTCTTCGGTCTCCTCTTTGGTGGGACTCCTCTTCGGTGGGACTCCTCTTCGGTGGGTCTCCTCTTCGGTGGGACTCCTCTTCGGTGGGACTCCTCTTCGGTCTCCTCTTCGGTGGGACTCCTATACGGTCTCCTCTTCGGTGGGTCTCCTCTTCGGTGGGACTCCTCTTCGGTCTCCTCTTCGGTGGGACTCCTCTTCGGTGGGACTCCTCTTCGGTGGGTCTCCTCTTCGGTGGGACTCCTCTTCGGTGGGTCTCCTCTTCGGTGGGACTCCTCTTCGGTGGGACTCCTCTTCGGTGGGACTCCTCTTCGGTCTCCTCTTCGGTGGGACTCCTCTTCGGTGGGACTCCTCTTCGGTGGGTCTCCTCTTCGGTGGGACTCCTCTTCGGTGGGTCTCCTCTTCGGTGGGACTTCTCTTCGGTCTCCTCTTCGGTGGGTCTCCTCTTCGGTGGGTCTCCTCTTCGGTGGGACTCCTCTTCGGTGGGACTCCTCTTCGGTGGGACTCCTCTTCGGTGGGTCTCCTCTTCGGTGGGACTCCTCTTCGGTCTCCTCTTCGGTGGGACTCCTCTTCGGTGCGACTCCTCTTCGGTGGGTCTCCTCTTTGGTGGGTCTCCTCTTCGGTGGGACTCCTCTTCGGTGGGACTTCTCTTCGGTCTCCTCTTCGGTGGGTCTCCTCTTCGGTGGGACTCCTCTTCGGTGGGTCTCCTCTTCGGTGGGACTCCTCTTCGGTGGGACTCCTCTTCGGTGGGACTCCTCTTCGGTGGGTCTCCTCTTCGGTGGGACTCCTCTTCGGTGGGACTCCTCTTCGGTGGGTCTCCTCTTCGGTGGGACTCCTCTTCGGTGGGACTCCTCTTCGGTGGGTCTCCTCTTCGGTGGGTCTCCTCTTCGGTGGGACTCCTCTTCGTCTCTCTTCGGTGGGTCTCCTCTTCGGTGGGTCTCCTCTTCGGTGGGACTCCTCTTCGGTGGGTCTCCTCTTCGGTGGGTCTCCTCTTCGGTGGGACTCCTCTTCGGTGGGACTCCTCTTTGGTGGAACTCCTCTTTGGTGGAACTCCTCTTTGGTGGGTCTCCTCTTTGGTGGGTCCCCTCTTCTCAGGAAACACAACCAGATATTAGGAGCAATGCTCAACTGACAGAGTGCCACTACTGACCACCGTGCTGCCCTCATCCCACTAAGTAAAAGTGTTTTTTCCTGTTTTACGCAGAATGCGGTCTACTGTGCAGCAACCTATACTCCCGAGGGGCCGCAGTGAATAATGTCCTCCTCTTCCTTTAAATTACACTTATGCCATGTTCTTTCTGGTGAGACGTAATAAATAGTATTAAAGCTGCAGTAATTTTTTTTTTTATATACACTGCTCAAAAAAATAAAGGGAACACTTAAACAACAGAATATAACTCCAAGTAAATCAAACTTCTGTGAAATCAAACTGTCCACTTAGGAAGCAACACTGATTGACAATCAATTTCACATGCTGTTGTGCAAATGGAATAGACAATAGATGGAAATTATTGGCAATTATCAAGACATCCTCAATAAAGGAGTGGTTCTGCAGGTGGGGATCACAGACCACATCTCAGTACCAGTGCTTTCTTTCTGGCTGATGTTTTGGTCACTTTTCAATGTTGGTTGTGCTTTCACACTCGTGGTAGCATGAGACGGACTCTACAACCCACAGAAGATGCTCAGGTAGTGCAGGTCATCCAGGATGGCACATCTGTGAGAGCTGTGGCAAGGAGGTTTGCTGTGTCTGTCAGCGTAGTGTCCAGAGGCTGGAGACGCTACCAGGAGACAGGCCAGTACACCAGGAGACGTGGAGGGGGCCGTAGGAGGGCAACAACCCAGCAGCAGGACCGCTACCTCCGCTTTTGTGCAAGAAGCAACAGGAGGAGCACTGCCAGAGCCCTGCATAATGACCTCCAGCAGGCCATAACTGTGCATGTGTCTGCACAAACGGTTAGAATTGACTCCATGAGGGTGGTATGAGGGCCCGACATCCACAGATGGGGGTTGTGCTCACAGCCCAACACTGTGCAGGACGCTTGGCATTTGCCACAGAACACCAGAATTGGCAAACTCACCACTGGCTCCCTGTGCTCTTCACAGATGAAAGCAGGTTCACACTGAGCACATGTGACAGACGTGACGGAGTCTGGAGACACCGTGGAGAGTGATCTGCTGCCTGCAACATCCTTCAGCATGACCGGTTTGGCAGTGGGTCAGTAATGGTGTGGAGTGGCATTTCTTTGGAGGGCTGCACAGCCCTCCATGTCCTCGCCAGAGGTAGCCTGACTGCCATTAAGTACCGAGATGAGATCCTCAGGCCCCTTGTGAGACAATATGCTGGTGCAGTGGGCCCTGGGTTCCTCCTAATGCAGGACAATGCCAGACCTCATGTGGCTGGAGTGTGTCAGCAGTTCCTGCAAGATGAAGGCTTTGAAGCTATGGACTGGCCCGCCTGTTCCCCAGAGCTGAATCCGATTGAGCACATCTGGGACATCATGTCTCGCTCCATCCACCAACATCACATTGCACCACAGACTGTCCAGGAGTTGGCGGATGCTTTAGTCCAGGTCTGGGAGGAGATCCCACAGGAGACCATCCGCAACCTCAGCAGGAGCATGCCCAGGCATTGTAGGGAGATCATACAGGCATGTGGAGGCCACACACAATACTGAGCCTCATTTTGACTTGTTTTAAGGACATTACATCAATGTTGGATCAGCCTGTAGTGTGTTTTTCCACTTTAATTTTGGGAGTGACTCCAAATCCAGGCCTCCATTGGTTAATAAATTTGATTTCCATTGATGATTTTTGTGTGATTTTGTTGTCAGCACATTCAACTTTGTACAGAACAAAGTATTCGATGAGAATATTTCATTCATTCAGATCTAGGATGTGTTATTTGAGTGTTCCCTTTATTTTTTTGAGCAGTGTATTTTAACCCAGCTAAAAAGTGAACTGGCCCCTTCCTGAGGGGAAACTTGAAAAAATGTCTGCAGTCAGATCAAGTCCATTCTCTTCCTTCAGCTTGGCTCCGCTGGGCGCAGTTCTTCTTTAGCAAATATTCATACAAAATCATCAATGGAAATCAAATTTATTAACCAATGGAGGCCTGGATTTGGAGTCACCCCCAAAATTAAAGTGGAAAACACACTACAGGCTGATCCAACTTTGATGTAATGTCCTTAAAACAAGTCAAAATGAGGCTGACACACTCCAGCCACATGAGGTCTGGCATTGTTCTGCATTAGGATGAACCCAGTGCCAACCGCACCAGCATATGGTCTCACAAGGGGTCTGAGGATCTCATCTCTTAACCTAATGGCAGTCAGGCTACCTCCGGCGAGCAGATGGAGGGCTGTGCGGCCCTCCAAAGAAATGCCACCTCACACTATTACTAACCCACTGCCAAACCGGTCATGCTGAAGGATGTTGCAGGCAGCAGATCGCTCTCCACAGCGTCTCCAGACTCTGTCACGTCTGTCACATGTGCTCAGTGTGACCCTGCTTTCATCTGTAAAGAGCACAGGGAGCCAGTGGCGACTTTGCCAATCCTGGTGTTCTGTGGCAAATGCCAAGCGTCCTGCACGGTGTTGGGTTGTGAGCACAACCCCCATGTGTGGACGTCGGGCCCTCATACCACCCTCATGGAGTCAGTTTCTAACCGTTTGTGCAGACACATGCACATTTGTGGTCTGTTGGAGGTCATTTTGCAGGGCTCTGGCAGTGCTCCTCCTGTTCCTCCTTGCACAAAGGCGGGGGTAGCAGTCCTGCTGCTGGGTTGTTGCCATCCTACGGCCCCCTCCACGTCTCCTGGTGTACTGGCCTGTCTCCTGGTAACGCCTCCAGCCTCTGGACGCTACGCTGACAGACACAGCAAACCTCCTTGCCACAGCTCTCACTGATGTGCCATCCTGGATGAGCTGCACTACCTGAGCAACTTCTGTGGGTTGTAGAGTCCGTCTCATGCTACCACGAGTGTGAAAGCACAAGCAACATTCAAAAGTGACCAAAACATCAGCCAGAAACCATTGGTACTGAGATGCGGTCTGTGGACCCCACCTGCAGAACCACTCCTTTATTGAGGGTGTCTTGATAATTGCCAATAATTTCCATCTATTATCTATTCCATTTGCACAACAGCATGTGAAATTGATTGTCAATCAGTGTTGTTTCCTAAGTGGACAGTTTGATTTCAGAGAAGTTTGATTCACTTGGAGTTATATTCTGTTGTTTAAGTGTTCCCTTTATTTTTTTGAGCAGTGTGTATTTTCTTATGTCCATGTATTTACTACTAAAAGTAATTTTTTACATTTAGGTTTCATTTTTCACTGGTTATTACAGACTTATTGCTTCCCTGCACATTCAAGTTTCATGTTTTCTTTGGGCATAGATCAGCTAAAAGGCACTCAGGAAAAAAAACAGATGAAAGATCTACAACCTCTCCCTTAAGACTGTCAGAAGGAACTCACTGATAGATTCTCAGTTAGCTAATTTTGCAGCCAGGAATAGACAGTGCAGCACAGATGCTACAGAACGCAACATTTTTCATGAAACTCAATTACAGAAATCAATTTTAGCCCCAAATACTTGCATTAAAGTAAAAAAAACAAATGGCCGCAAAGCAGGGCAACCGCTTTAACTCCTTACCAACATCTGCTGTACATGTATGGTATAAGTCAGTAGCGGGTGTATGGAGCAGAGTCAGCTTGCCCCGTACATGGCAGATAATGGCTGTGACAAACAACCAGGACCTGCCGCTAAGAGCTGCGAGTGGAGCGAAGATCTGCCCACCACTGTTAACCTGTTCAGTGCTGCTGTCAATCACTAACAGCAGCATTAACAGCGCGCCGGCATTGGGACGCATCGTTCCATGCGCCCACCGGCGCTCCTGTGACGCGATCACAGGGCGCAGATGGACTGCTATGACATCCGGGGGTCTGCTGAAGCCTCCGTGCCTGTCATCATAAAGCTTCATTTGGGCTGTAAAGAAGACCGTGATTTTGCTATATGGAGCATTACTGTGGTATCACTGTATATAGCACAAGCAATCAGATAATGTATACAAATGCAGTGAAAATTTAAAAAAAAAAAAAAGTCTAAAATATTAAAACCCCACACGTTCAACTCACCTCCCACTAAAAATAAAGACAATAAAAATATACACATTTGTGGTATGGTCTCTTTCAGAGAAATATAATCTATCCAAATATAAAAAACAAACGATCAGTGAACACAGAAAAAAATTCAAAAAGACAAAATTGCATTTTTTTCGTTCGCCACAATACTACAGAAAACCCTGTAAGAAGCGATGACCGTGTCATGTGTGTCCCAAAATGTTATCAATAAAGTCCTCTTGCCCTTCAAAAAATAAGCCCCACACAGCTCCATCAATCCGAAAAACGAAAATGTTACGGGTCTCAGAAAAAATGGTGACACCATAAAAAAAAGTTTTTTTCTTTTGCCAAAACTATTGGAGAAGTTTGGTCTTGCTGTGATCACACTGAGGAGTAGGATCCTATTACCAGGTCATTTTCACCACACTATGTACGCCGATAAAACCGTTCCCAGAAAAACAGGGTCAGGCTTTTTTTTTCGCACTTTTACTGCACTTGGAATGTTTTTCCCGTTTTCTAGTACTATGTGGTAAATGAATGGTGGGATTTATAAGTACCGCTCATCCTGCAAAATAACAAGACCTCACACTATGTGGACAGACATGAAAAAGTTATAGCCCTTGGAAAAAGCCAAGGAAAAAACAGAAAAAACCATCAATTGGTTCTGTTGGGAAGGGGTAAAGCTGAAGAAACGCATGTAACAGCAGAATATGGAGGAAGGTGAGATATCACAGGCTGGTGGATACTACCTGCTCCATCGCTGGCAGAGTAACCCATCCCCATGGTGGCCGCTGAGATCTTCTCTTGTAGAAACGGATCCAAAATCTATAAAACATGGGGAACAGTCAGCAGAGGGTTTGGTGATTGGCTCATATTGGCGATATACCCAGGGGCATTACTGGGCACAGGGAAGATTGGGAATGAATAGGATTGGCTGTCAGATATGTGATCTCTTCAATTAAAGGGGATGTCTAGTTGGAAGAAGTTCTCACTGATCTCTGGATAGGTGATGACTCTTAGATCGGTGGGTTTGGCCGCTATGACCCAATCAGCAGAACAGCACTTATAGATAGAAGTGAGCGAAGTGCAAATGTTCAGCCGCCGGTCCGTTCATTCTCTATGGGGGGCGCTGTACTCAGCTTTCTCCTGCATAGAGAATGAATGGAGCGGTGGCCGGGGAGGTACTAGCAGGGATTAGTTGGGTTCCCAGCAGATCTAGAAGTTGTCACTTATCATGTGTTGGGGAATAATGACTTCTCCTCTGATAAATGTGCTGATTCCTGTCAGTTGTGGTCGCTGAGTGCGTGTGATGGGATGTGGCTCCGTCCGTTATATTATATCACGTCTTATACCTATAATCTCGCTGATCGCAGGTGTCTGTCTTCACACTCAGATGAGATGGAACAAACTGACCATATAGGACTTTTTTTTTTTTTCTTCAAATTCAAACCGAGCAATCCTATTGGCTGAGTATGAATGCAGTTACCATGGTGACAGAAGTAGCTGCAGATTTAAAGGGACAAGATACTAATATTGTACTAAAGTGTATTTTATTATATACTTCACATAACTGACTGGGTACACCTTGGTGCTGGTGGGATGGCTTTTTTTTTAATCAAACAACATGTTTACTAAGTACCCTATATTATATATATTTCCTATTGCTTTTTACTTACTTATAGCAGGGTATATGTTCATATTGTTTCTATCCTAAGTTTGTCTATTTTCTAATAGACGGTGGCAAACTTCTTCCTCGCCTGTGAAGCACAGCTTTCAATTATTCCTGTCGTAAACAAGGTAAAAAGCTTCGAGCCGAGCGCGATCAGACTCCTTCAGTCCGGCAGCAGGTAAATCTGTGACCATCGCCGGCACTCCTGCTGTTCCTAGTACCGATCCCTCTGAGCGGCTGTGCAGTAATGAAGGCTGGATTCACCCCAAACTTGCTCTTCTTTTTTTTCGATTTCCAGTTCTGGTAATTAGTGATACACATGTGTATATCCAGTGGTCAACTCAAAACCTGTGTATGGAAAATCAATTGTTTGCTGTATGCATCTCATTTGTAGGATGCACACTATTCATTTCAATATGGAGCGGAGTAGGAGGAGACTTTCATTACTGTTCCCTTTACTTCCTCCCTGCTGATAGGAAATGCCATGCTGTTTGCTTGTGTCCTGTGATTACAGCAGCCTGCAACAGTTTTCAGCGTGCACTCCCCGGCTCAGGCATCAAGCAGTAAATGATAACATTAAAACGCTGCTACCCCTTTGTTAGTCACTTTTTTATCTTCTTCCCCTTCTACGAATGCTATAGTCCGTTATTCTAGAACTGCTCTGAAAATGGTTCTCTCTGGAGTGTTGGGATTTGGGTTTAGGGTGGGTTATGGGAATTGAAGTTCAGATACTTTGTTCATATTTTTACTATGGAATTACTATGTCATGTATGTTATTTGAAAGATGGAATATTTGTAGTTGGAGTTTTTCAATAAAAATGATTTGATTAAAAAAGAATATGAAATTAAAATTCCTCTGTTCTTGAGAAAGCATAGGATTTTACTAAGAGGTAAATTGCACGTTCCTTGTTTTCCGGGCACTTTACATTTTTGCTAGTTTTGTGCGATTACACAATCCCTTTTATAGGCCAGTGCCAGTTGTACATCTCTCCCTAAACTCCTGTTCACACTATATTTTAAGCCAGTTTTCTTATATGGTTTCTAGATGTTGTCCAGCTTTGATAAATAATTAGTATTTATACTTTTGCTTTTAGATAGACTTGAAGAATGCAGATCCGGAAAGGGTGGAGAAACAAATTGAGAAGATGTTTGACGTTCCCGCTAGTGACTGTATCCGGGTACGATGCGCTCCAGATCAAAATCATTCCTGTAGGCAAATTTAACTCCGCTGTCTGTACCTTGTCTTTTTATTTTTTTCTACAAAATGTGGCTGGAAAAGGGGCAATGTAGCGAGGAATTGACATCAATTTTTGGTGTTAAAAAACCCCCCCCCAAAAAAACAACTTTTGTGATGCATCATTTTTGCGCAAAAATGTGCAGCTTCCTATTTTACAGCACTCTTGCAACTTTTAGAAATTGGGCTTGATAAGCTACACAGGTCTAAGAACGACCCATTGGGGTTTTAGGTGTTAAAAAAATGATCATATGAAAGATTTTGTGATCTGCGTTTACCTGATTGTAATAACAACATTAAAGCTCCATTCAGATGTGCAGGTTTTATCCATGAGAAACTGAGCAGAATGATATATAGGTTTGTGGGAGAAGATTCAGTATAAATTGTAATTTATTCATTAGATTTGAGAGTCCTCAGTGGTTGATACCATCTTTTCCGTTAGCCATTAAAAGGTAACAAATTGCAAGCTTTCCAGACTACTCAGGCTTCTTCATCAGGCAGACCTGAGACCTGAGTAGTCTGGAAAGCTTGCAATTTGTTACCTTTTAATGGCTAACGGAAAAGATGGTATCAACCACTGAGGACTCTCAAATCTAAATACTCTTCTATCTACTGGCTAATACGGTACAAAGATAGATGTTTTTCCTGTATCAATTTATTCAGTGGAATTTTGCTGTTTGTACAGATGAGTCCAGTGGGCGGTCCTACTAGTGATTGACAGCTATCTTTGCCTGCATGGTCATACAGGGAACTGTCAATCACTTAGTAGGACCGCCCACTGGACTAGTGTACATACGGCAGGACTTTTCACTGCATAAAATGCCAGTTTTGCTGACTCTCTTCCCACAGATTTGTCTATCAGTCTGATCAACTTCTCTGCTCTACAACACCCCCTACAGATCTTATACCATTTCAGCATGACAGGTTCCTTTAATCACCTGCAGATGACATAAGTAGCCATGTTCTGTGTGGCTTACGGAGGGGCTTGATTGCTTGTCAGCTTCAAACAGGTTTCATTTCTTCTGATTCGTTGTAGCCGAGTTCTAAACTGTATTAAGAAATTCATTTCTCTGTTTATTTCTATTAGATGTCGGGGAAGCTTGGAACAAATGTGGAGAGTGTTCTTCAAGAAGTTGTCAGGAGGCTTCCACCGAGAGTACGGACTAATGCGGCTCTATCCATCTTCTCTTTATTAAAGGGAACCTGTCACCTTGGAAAATGCTATGTACCTGCAGGTATAGGGTTAATCTGCAGATAAATATTGTTACAATGCTGCCCTGCCGCCTTATTGATAGTGTAGGTACCGGGAGGAAATTAACTTCTTTCCTCCCTGCAGCTGCCGGCCTTCACTCATTGTTGTGCACGGAGCGGCTACAGTCTTGGATCACAGCACCGCTCGCTATATCAGGGGCGACGGCTGTAAACCCAGCCCGGATTTTGATTGACAGCTTGCTCTGCACAGATGCGCGGCAGAACCACTTAGAATCTGAGTGAAGGAGTAGTATGTTCACAGATAGAGAATATGGCTCATCCACGTGCGGATCTGCTCCACGTCCGATTACATATTTGTGGGAGAAACCCTAGTGGCAGCCTCCTATTTCTGACATGGATCCTCTAGCGCTATTTGTGAACCTGCGGCTCCCAGCATAACTTGATGAGAGACCGTCAGCCTGCTGGGACCTGTAGTTTCACTACAGCAGGAGTGTCACAAGCTGCGGACCTCCGCTCACTCCAGCACTGGTCGGCATTTTCAGCACGTGAACGTACGCTATGCTTTCTGGAGACACAAGGGTGTAGATAATTTTATCAAACCCTTGACTGTAAGTTTGCTGAACCCTAAGTGGATTATATTGTTCCCACAGTTTCAGTTTTGGACCATTTAAGGGGAATTTAAAGGGTTCTGGCCACTGATTTTCCTTAAAGGGGATCAGTATCCCTGTATGTTTTTGTATATACTTGATAAAGACCTATAACAGGTCGAAACGTTATGTGATGGCGGAATAAACTTTGTCTTTTGGAATTCATCACTCTGGACTGAACGCTGTTTACTTACCTTTATCCCCCTTAACAGGATGTCTTATTCTTGTGTTTAGTCCCAAGATTGAAAAGGGCAGCCCTCTTAAAGCCCTGCTGTTTGACTCCACGTTTGATCACTACAGAGGCGTCGTAGCAGCATCGCCCTGTGTGGAGGTGACGTGTGTAAAGGCAATAAAATCGTGTCTGCCCACTCTGGCAAGTGCTATGAAGTCAATGAGGTTGGCATACTGACCCCAGAGGAAGTGGCAGCCGAAAAACTACGTTTTTTTTTAATAATTTTATTAGCCTTTCCCTCTGTCTTCACCAATCAGCCCTCTGTATTGATGATCAGATCAAAGATGTAGACAGGGATTGTCTCACGCTGCATCTCCTTCCTGATTGTATCACTGAGAAGACAGAAGCTGCCCCATCCCATTCTCCAAGAAATGCAGAACCCAATGCATCTGCTGTCCGTGATCCGCTTATTGTCAGAGGACATCATTAGGGACTGCATTTTCTCATTGCTTAAGAAATTGTTAATTGCTGAATAATAAAACTGCAGCACCGCTCCATTTAAAGCAGTGTTTCCCAAACTCCAGTCCTCATGGCACCCAACAGGTCAGGTTTTCAGGATTTCCTCAGTATTACATGACGCGCCCCCTGGGCCAGTGTTGTTTGGGGGATACCCGGAGCCGGATCAGATGGGGGTTGTAGTCTCCGAGTGGCGGTGACCCGGTCCGTGCCCAGGGTGTCAAGCTCAGTGTGTGGCAGTCCTACAGATGTTGCTGGATGTTCTTTAGTGTCGACTACGCCACCCGTTGATTTGCGGTCAATACGGCCGCCGCTGCAGCAGGGTCCGCTGAGGCTGGTGGTGTGTGTGCAGCTTCTGGTAGTATAACCCCCAACGGGAGGGGTATAGCCTCAGGGGGTCAGTTGTAGAGGGTGGTGGTTGTGGTGGTGCAGTGAGGATGGTAATAAGACTCAGAGTCGGGCTGTGCAGTTCAGGGTTTTTACTTACTGCTGTTGTGCTGGTCACTCCGGCCTTGATTGACCGCCCGAGCCGTGCTGCGTCCACCAGGTCCTGGACTCGGCCAACCCCCAGGTAATTCTGGAGCGTGATCCTGAGCTCCCTTTCTGACGTTCCTTTTCTCTGGCCTTCCCCACCAGGGATCCACTTATGTCCGGCTCCCTCGGGCCTCTTGTTGGTAAAACCCTTGTCTCTGGGTTCCCTGACCCTATACTCGGTGTGCCTTCGCAGTGGATTTAGTGGGGGGGTCGTGGCAGATCCTGCCCACAACCTCCGGTCTCTGGCTGAGGATTAGTGCCCTCCACCAGCTTGGGATCCGGTACCCTTGTGCCAACCCTTCACCCTTCTGGTTGTATTTGGGCTCTTGGGGTTCCCTCTTCTTCCCCTCTGGGTCCTTCTCTTCTCCTCTCTCTCTTCTTTCAGGACTGCTTGACCCTCTACAAAAGACTGACTGGTAACTGTCTGCCTGTCTGACCCTGATCTAAGATGGTTCCCACCTTATATACTCCCTCTATGTGTGAGCTCAGGTGACCAGCACCCAATGAGCTCCTAGCATTACCCAGACTGCTCCCCCTATCTGCCCCTACACTACTGGGATGTTCCAACCCCCTCCCACTCCAGCCAGGGACAGACACTGTCGTACCTGCACATATACCTAGTGGGAGTACCATTGATCTGTCCCCCGGAAATGGGATGTATGTAGTGCATGCAGCCTACTGAGCTCAGTTCCACACTCCATCCTTACCCGGGAGTGGAATACCACACCTCTGGCTTGAGGTGCAATACCCCTGTAGCAGCCGAATCCTCAGGGTGCTACATTACACATGTGATGAAAGTATCATCAAGGAATCAGGAATTCTCTCACCTGTGCAATACTATGGAAATCCTGAAGACATGACCTGTGGGGGGCCGTGAGGACTGGAGTTTGGGAAACACTGATTTTAAAGGGACTGTCAGCACAGAATGACTATTGAAACCAGGTACAAGCGCTCCGTGGATCACGGCGTGGGCCAATCCTTTATATACTCCTTCCCACCTGCTTGTTTCACCTCGGTCTCCTTCCTTCTCTGGTTCTATGAAGCCAGAGCTGTCAATCAAAGAAGAGGAGGGTGTGGATAGAGGGCAAACAAGCAGGTGGGAAGGTGTATATAAATGATTGGCCCCGTCATGAAGCACCGAGAGTTGGGACTTAGTTTGAACAGTCATTCTGTGCTGACAGTCCCTTTAGGTGAACGAGATCCAGATGCAGCTCATTTCACCGCGTAAGGCTGTGTGCCCACTATGCGTTTTTTAAGCATTTCCACAGCGGCAATTTCGCCGCAGGAACGCTTAAACGCTTGGTAGAAGGTCTGCAATGTTCCCCAATGATAATCCGCATGTGCTGTGCAGATGCTGCGGAGGTTTCCGCTGCTTATTATCATTGCGGAAAAATCCACAGCACTACCAATTATTTTGCGCAAGCACGGCGTTTTTGCCGCCATTGACTTGCATTGAATCGCTACATGTACACATGCAGATATTATGCAGTTCAATGTGCGGATGGTACCCGGGTCTGGAGAAGATGACTCTCCTCCAGACCCGGGTACCATAGTACCTGTTAAAAAACAAAGAATTTAAAATAAAAAATAAACCTTATACTCACCTTCTGATGGCCCCCGGTCTCCTTAGTGATGCGTCCTGGCTCCCCGGCGGCTCGCGATGGTCTAAAAGGACCTTTCATGACGTCATTTAGTCATGCGACGGGTCGCATCGGATAAGGAGACCGGGGGCCATTGGAAGGTGAGTATAATGTGTTTTTTTATTTTTTACCATTTTTATTCTTTTTTTTAACTAACTTGATCACACTATATAAAATCCATGCCGGTTGCATGGATTTATATAGTGTGACCAAGTTGTCAAGCACTTTTCCAAGTGATGCTAAAATCACTTGAAAAACGCTTGACAACCCGCATGCGGAATCGTATGTGCAAAACGAGGGAGAAGAAGTAACACAAAAAGAGAGCGGTCAGGCTAGGGGGTACAAAAGTAGACTTATTATAAATTACAAGTGTGCCACAAAAATGCTGTCACATAGTGAATAATCTACACTGGATTAGCAGTATAAAAAATCTATAAATAAATAGTAAGGTATGTAGAGGGAGAATATAAAGTGCTCAGTGCAAAGTAAACTGCTCCATACTACCCTAGATGTAAATAAAAATCTGGTTTACAGTGCTGTGGACATTAGCAGTAATGTCTCTATCAACCAGAAAATAGTCAGAATAAATAATTACATGGCAAATGATGTGTGACATACATGACAACAGGTAAAAAGGTAGCACACAATATGAAATGATGATAACTATTACTGACCCCCTGAGAACTTCCCGGATCCAACGCGCGTTTTGCCACTGGCTTTGACGAGGATGTAATGTTGAAATGTGAATGTAAAGTATTTAAAGGGAATTTGGCCAATCAAAAATGTCCATACTGGGCAGTCAATTTCGAACATCTATGAATGTATATATTTGCATGGCGCCATGCTGCAGTGAGCCGATCGTGACCTCCTCGGGCGAGCCGCATCTCCATGGAGCGCAGCACCTCCGTGGAAGGCGGCGTCGGCGTGCGTCTCACGGTGGACTGCATATAGCAGAAGTGATGTAATAGGCATGTCCGGGGAAAGAGAGATCAGTGTGCGTTCCACTGTGGAACACGAAGGAAAAAAGGAGCGTGTCTAGGAAAGGAGAAGTCAGTGTGTGTTCCACTGTGGAACGCATGAAGAAAACCATGGGCAAAGATAAAAGGTGTGTGAGTGCTAGCTAACAAGAGAACTGCCCTGGAAATTAATAACAGGATAGCAGGGAAAGTATATGAGATAATAACGTGAAAATGTTATAGGAGAATATATATCATATGAAAAAATTATATATCTATGATATATGTTAGATAGTGTGACACCTATCATATAATATGACCCATACAGTGCAATTGTGCTAGTGAATATGTAGTGAAAAATATGATGAGATGAAAAATATATTTATATAACAAAAAGGCATGGGGCACATAAATGCATGACATTATACATATATTACTAGAAGATATTTAAATTCTTTAAAATATAAAAAGAGGTTCAAATGCACTGGTGATGATGACGCTCAAGAAGATGACCAACTCTGAAAAATAGCAAACGTCAGGCGAAAGAACTAAGAAGAGAAGGAAAGAAGAAAACGTAAGTATAAACGAATAAAAACAATTAATATAAAAGTAAAAGTAAAATGACCATAATACAATGCACTCCACTAGGAACCACCCAACAATATTAAAGAAATGAAACAAAACTATTTGTCTCATTGAGACCATGGGGGGTTAAGGTGTTCAACATAGTGATCCACCTTGCCTCCTTCTGTGCCAGGATTTTTTTCCAGTTACCTCCTCTAGTGCCTGGGTAGACCTTATCAAAACCACTCACCTGGAGACCAGAAGGGTCACTGTTATGAAACTTCTTAAAGTGACGCGGTAATGTCTTGAGCTCATCCACATTGTCAGTTTCTTTTGCTGCCTTGATATCCAAGACGCGTTCTCTAGTTCTTCTTCGGAGTTCTCTTGATGTAAGGCCTACATATATTCTGTTGCAAGGGCATTTTGCACAGTAGATCACCCCAACTGTGCTACATGTGATGGTATGAGTAATCTTATATTGCTTCGTACCATTTGAATTTGTAAAGATTTTCGTAGACTCCATATTGGGGCACGCCACACAAGAGCCACATGGGTGGCAGCCCCAGCTTGGGCCCTTGGATCCAAATAAACCCTTAGCTGCTGGCCCCCCCCCCCAGGTGGCTGTTACTAGAAGATATTTTAATTTTTTTGAGCGTCTATATGTAATAGCAGGATTGTTTGAGAGAAGAGAAGAGAGAAATAGACTTCATCACAAGAACCGCCGGTTTTCAGTCATACATGTGAGTATGTGAGTGGCTGCTGTAAGCACACCCTAGCAATTTGACCTCTCGCGATGCAGTGCATCAACTGTAGAGCCAGCTGTGAGTCAAAGTGCCAGGGCGTGTGTGGCGCCCCTGAGGGTTCGGTCGCCACAGGGGTACTGCATCTCTTTAATGAGGTGTGGTATCTCTCCTTCGAGGTAAGGATGGTGCAGCTGTCAGGACCCCACCTCTGCATTCAACACTACATCTCTCCCACCTGTAGGGGGGCTTTAAGGCACCAGGGTGCTGCCCCAGCCGGGATAAGTGGAGATGGGGGAACCAAAGTAAGGGGGAACCTAGTAGTGGGTGAGGGTGGAGGATACACTTAGAGGTTACACATACTAAATTCATATTTAATAGCCAGCCATCTTAAGTTCAAGGTCTTTGATTCCTGTCTAAAGTGCCTAAATGCTGTGGAAGCCCCCTACTGTGTCATACAGTGGATTAAACTGCCAGGGTCAGGGTTGGCTCCACTGTCGGAGGCTGAGGCAGGAGCAGGAATGTGTTATACAGCCACACTTCTGCCGCAGATCTTGTAAGAGCCCTGACAGGACCTGCCTGATGATAATGTGTCCTATAGAGCGGGTCCTGGTACCGGACTGCCCTGTACATATTCACCACTAGCTGGGAACCAGTTACTTACAAGGTCTAGTTTCGGATGTGTTTCCAGGTTCTGTAGTTGTCAGCATTGTATCCTTAAGGCCGAGTTATAATATCGCTGTAACACTCTCGCCCTGTACCTGTATACCTGCCCTGTGTGCTGCACAAAAGTATATAACAAAGTGTGTGTGTACACAGATATCTATCTCCTGAATGGAATTACTGCTAGATCTCCTGTACATAGAAATATGAGGTTCTTAGCACACATTTTGAGCAAATTGTGCGAGCCCATCTGCCAACGTCAAGGCGACCTCTTCAGATGGGTCCCTACACTAACACTACACTAACTTAGTAACTGGGACTAGTTTTTTTTATTGTTATTACCACCATTTTTACTATTTATTATTATTGCATTAATCCAATTAATTGTAACTGTTATAAAACTAATTAAAAAATTTAATTCGAATTTTTTTATTATTCTTGTGATTCTAATAATGGTATTACTAAAATCCCTATGCCTAAAGCTGTTGATCCAGAAGAAGGCAAAAACCCCAGGACACCTACCGCCAATTTGTGTCACGGGAAAAATTCCTTCTTGACCCCGGGAAAAGGCGATCAGTCCTAGAACCCTGGATCAAACCTAATAATGCTATTACAAGTTATATATTACACTAATTATTGTACTACTGGAGTTATTTTAATTTGTTTTTATAAATCTAACTATTTGATATGGTTATTATTAACATTGTGCTATCTTATTACAGTATTATTCTTCTTTCCTATCACTACTAATACTGCCCTATACCTACAGTGTTGATCCAGAAGAAGGCAGAAACCCCAGGACACCTTCAGCCAATTTGTGTCACAGGGAAAAATTTTCTTCTTGACCCTGAGAAAAGACGATCAGTCCTAGGACCCCGGATCAAACCTAATTATGTTACTAGTTATGTAATTACTATTACTGTACTAAATGTACTACTACAGTGGTTTTTAATATAGTTTTTTATATATTTTGTCTTATGTCCTGCTTTCTTATTAAAGTACTACTCTAACTTTTCTATAACTATTTAATATTACAGTATTGATTGAACTACGTCTATAATTATTTTTATTTACTCTTTGTTCTTTCTATAGATATAACTAGTTTATATTTATTAATAATAATAACCTGATGTCTTATTACGGTATTATTCTTCTTTCCTATTGCTACTAATACTACCCTATACCTAGAGTGTTGATCCAAAAGAAGGCAAAAACCTCAGGACACCTTCAGCCAATTTGTGTCACAGCGGAAAAATTCCTTCTTGACCCCGAGAAAAGGCGATCAGTCCTAGAACCCTGGATCACACTGCTATTCTACCTACTACTATTACTATTGTTATTTTATTACTTTCTTACTATTATCACTAGTATTATTACTCAAATTACACTAATACTCATATACTACCACTATATAACTACTATCCTGCTATTATTACTTTGGTGGATTTATACTTACCAGCCGGTATTGCCGTATGATGTTATCGGCAGAGAGGTCCCAGCAGGATGGTCCACATGATGTTCCTCTTTCCTCTCAAATACCGGTTGATGTAATGGCGGACGTTGTTCTGGTTCTGCTTCTTCCTTTTTGTTGTAGGATCGATTATTGTCTTTTCTGGCCTTTGGCCATCCCTTTCCCCCTAGGGATCTTAAGGTGCAGTTCTGTCCTCTTCGGTCTCCTCTTCGGTGGGACTCCTCTTCGGTGGGACTCCTCTTCGGTGGGTCTCCTCTTCGGTGGGACTCCTCTTCGGTGGGACTCCTCTTCGGTGGGTCTCCTCTTCGGTGGGACTCCTCTTCGGTGGGACTCCTCTTCGGTGGGACTCCTCTTCGGTGGGTCTCCTCTTTGGTGGGTCTCCTCTTCGGTGGGACTCCTCTTCGGTGGGTCTCCTCTTCGGTGGGTCTCCTCTTCGGTGGGACTCCTCTTCGGTGGGTCTCCTCTTCGGTGGGTCTCCTCTTCGGTGGGACTCCTCTTCGGTGGGACTCGTCTTCGGTGGGTCTCCTCTTCGGTGGGACTCCTCTTCGGTGGGACTCCTCTTCAGTGGGTCTCCTCTTCGGTGGGTTTCCTCTTCGGTGGGACTCCTCTTCGGTGGGTCTCCTCTTCGGTGGGACTCCTCTTCGGTGGGTCTCCTCTTCGGTGGGTCTCCTCTTCGGTGGGACTCCTCTTCGGTGGGACTCCTCTTCGGTGGGTCTCCTCTTCGGTGGGACTTCTCTTCGGTGGGTCTCCTCTTCGGTGGGTCTCCTCTTCGGTGGGACTCCTCTTCGGTGGGTCTCCTCTTCGGTGGGTCTCCTCTTCGGTGGGACTCCTCTTCGGTGGGACTCCTCTTCGGTCTCCTCTTCGGTGGGTCTCCTCTTCGGTGGGACTCCTCTTCGGTCTCCTCTTCGGTGGGACTCCTCTTCGGTGGGACTCCTCTTCGGTGGGTCTCCTCTTCGGTGGGACTCCTCTTCGGTGGGACTCCTCTTCGGTGGGTCTCCTCTTCGGTGGGACTCCTCTTCGGTGGGACTCCTCTTCGGTGGGTCTCCTCTTCAGTGGGACTTCTCTTCGGTCTCCTCTTCGGTGGGTCTCCTCTTCGGTGGGACTCCTCTTCGGTGGGACTCCTCTTCGGTGAGTCTCCTCTTCGGTGGGACTCCTCTTCGGTGGGACTCCTCTTCGGTCTCCTCTTCGGTGGGCCTCCTCTTCGGTCTCCTCTTCGTGGGTCTCCTCTTCGGTGGGACTCCTCTTCGGTCTCCTCTTCGGTGGGTCTCCTCTTCGGTGGGTCTCCTCTTCGGTGGGTCTCCTCTTCAGTCTCCTCTTCGGTGGGTCTCCTCTTTGGTGGGTCTCCTCTTCGGTGGGACTCCTCTTCGGTGGGACTCCTCTTCGGTGGGTCTCCTCTTCGGTGGGACTCCTCTTCGGTGGGACTCCTCTTCGGTGGGACTCCTCTTCGGTGGGTCTCCTCTTCGGTGGGACTCCTCTTCGGTGGGACTCCTCTTCGGTGGGTCTCCTCTTCGGTGGGACTCCTCTTCGGTGGGACTCCTCTTCGGTGGGTCTCCTCTTCGGTGGGACTCCTCTTCGGTGGGACTCCTCTTCGGTCTCCTCTTCGGTGGGCCTCCTCTTCGGTCTCCTCTTCGGTGGGTCTCCTCTTCGGTGGGACTCCTCTTCGGTGGGACTCCTCTTCGGTGGGACTCCTCTTCGGTGGGTCTCCTCTTCGGTGGGACTCCTCTTCGGTGGGACTCCTCTTCGGTGGGACTCCTCTTCGGTGGGTCTCCTCTTCGGTGGGACTCCTCTTCGGTGGGACTCCTCTTCGGTGGGTCTCCTCTTCGGTGGGACTCCTCTTCGGTGGGACTCCTCTTCGGTGGGTCTCCTCTTCGGTGGGACTCCTCTTCGGTGGGACTCCTCTTCGGTCTCCTCTTCGGTGGGCCTCCTCTTCGGTCTCCTCTTCGGTGGGTCTCCTCTTCGGTGGGACTCCTCTTCGGTGGGACTCCTCTTTGGTGGGTCTCCTCTTCGGTGGGACTCCTCTTCGGTGGGACTCCTCTTCGGTCTCCTCTTCGGTGGGCCTCCTCTTCGGTCTCCTCTTCGGTGGGTCTCCTCTTCGGTGGGTCTCCTCTTCGGTGGGACTCCTCTTCGGTGGGACTCCTCTTCGGTGGGTCTCCTCTTCGGTGGGACTCCTCTTCGGTGGGACTCCTCTTCGGTGGGTCTCCTCTTCGGTGGGTCTCCTCTTCGGTGGGACTCCTCTTCGGTCTCCTCTTCGGTGGGACTCCTCTTCGGTGGGACTCTTCTTCGGTCTCCTCTTCGGTGGGACTCCTCTTCGGTGGGACTCCTCTTCGGTGGGTGTCCTCTTCGGTGGGACTCCTCTTCGGTGGGACTCCTCTTCGGTGGGTCTCCTCTTCGGTGGGACTCCTCTTCGGTGGGACTCCTCTTTGGTGGGTCTCCTCTTTGGTGGGTCTCCTCTTCGGTGGGACTTCCCTTCAGTCTCCTCTTCGGTGGGTCTCCTCTTCGGTGGGACTCCTCTTCGGTGGGACTCCTCTTCGGTGGGTCTCCTCTTCGGTGGGACTCCTCTTCGGTGGGTCTCCTCTTCGGTGGGTTTCCTCTTCGGTGGGACTCCTCTTCGGTGTGTCTCCTCTTCGGTGGGTCTCCTCTTCGGTGGGACTCCTCTTCGGTGGGTCTCCTCTTCGGTGGGACTCCTCTTCGGTGGGACTCCTCTTCGGTGGATCTCCTCTTCAGTCTCCTCTTCGGTGGGTCTCCTCTTCGGTGGTACTCCTCTTCGGTGGGACTCCTCTTCGGTGGGACTCCTCTTCGGTGGGTCTCCTCTTTGGTGGGACTCCTCTTCGGTGGGAATCCTCTTCGGTGGGTCTCCTCTTCGGTGGGACTCCTCTTCGGTGGGACTCCTCTTCGGTGGGTCTCCTCTTTGGTGGGACTCCTCTTCGGTGGGACTCCTCTTCGGTCTCCTCTTCGGTGGGTCTCCTCTTCGGTGGGACTCCTCTTCGGTCTTCTCTTCGGTGGGACTCCTCTTCGGTGGGACTCCTCTTCGGTGGGTGTCCTCTTCGGTGGGACTCCTCTTCGGTGGGACTCCTCTTCGGTGGGTCTCCTCTTCGGTGGGACTCCTCTTCGGTGGGACTCCTCTTCGGTGGGTCTCCTCTTCGGTGGGACTCCTCTTCGGTGGGACTCCTCTTCGGTCTCCTCTTCGGTGGGCCTCCTCTTCGGTCTCCTCTTCGTGGGTCTCCTCTTCGGTGGGACTCCTCTTCGGTCTCCTCTTCGGTGGGTCTCCTCTTCGGTGGGTCTCCTCTTCGGTGGGACTCCTCTTCGGTGGGACTCCTCTTCGGTGGGACTCCTCTTCGGTGGGTCTCCTCTTCAGTCTCCTCTTCGGTGGGTCTCCTCTTTGGTGGGTCTCCTCTTCGGTGGGACTCCTCTTCGGTGGGACTCCTCTTCGGTGGGTCTCCTCTTCGGTGGGACTCCTCTTCGGTGGGACTCCTCTTCGGTGGGTCTCCTCTTCGGTGGGACTCCTCTTCGGTGGGACTCCTCTTCGGTGGGTCTCCTCTTCGGTGGGACTCCTCTTCGGTGGGACTCCTCTTCGGTGGGTCTCCTCTTCGGTGGGACTCCTCTTCGGTGGGACTCCTCTTCGGTCTCCTCTTCGGTGGGCCTCCTCTTCGGTCTCCTCTTCGGTGGGTCTCCTCTTCGGTGGGACTCCTCTTCGGTGGGACTCCTCTTCGGTGGGACTCCTCTTCGGTGGGTCTCCTCTTCGGTGGGACTCCTCTTCGGTGGGACTCCTCTTCGGTCTCCTCTTCGGTGGGCCTCCTCTTCGGTCTCCTCTTCGGTGGGTCTCCTCTTCGGTGGGTCTCCTCTTCGGTGGGACTCCTCTTCGGTGGGACTCCTCTTCGGTGGGTCTCCTCTTCGGTGGGACTCCTCTTCGGTGGGACTCCTCTTCGGTGGGTCTCCTCTTCGGTGGGTCTCCTCTTCGGTGGGACTCCTCTTCGGTCTCCTCTTCGGTGGGACTCCTCTTCGGTGGGACTCTTCTTCGGTCTCCTCTTCGGTGGGACTCCTCTTCGGTGGGACTCCTCTTCGGTGGGTGTCCTCTTCGGTGGGACTCCTCTTCGGTGGGACTCCTCTTCGGTGGGTCTCCTCTTCGGTGGGACTCCTCTTCGGTGGGACTCCTCTTTGGTGGGTCTCCTCTTTGGTGGGTCTCCTCTTCGGTGGGACTTCCCTTCAGTCTCCTCTTCGGTGGGTCTCCTCTTCGGTGGGACTCCTCTTCGGTGGGACTCCTCTTCGGTGGGACTCCTCTTCGGTGGGTCTCCTCTTCGGTGGGACTCCTCTTCGGTGGGTCTCCTCTTCGGTGGGTTTCCTCTTCGGTGGGACTCCTCTTCGGTGTGTCTCCTCTTCGGTGGGTCTCCTCTTCGGTGGGACTCCTCTTCGGTGGGTCTCCTCTTCGGTGGGACTCCTCTTCGGTGGGACTCCTCTTCGGTGGATCTCCTCTTCAGTCTCCTCTTCGGTGGGTCTCCTCTTCGGTGGTACTCCTCTTCGGTGGGACTCCTCTTCGGTGGGACTCCTCTTCGGTGGGTCTCCTCTTTGGTGGGACTCCTCTTCGGTGGGAATCCTCTTCGGTGGGTCTCCTCTTCGGTGGGACTCCTCTTCGGTGGGACTCCTCTTCGGTGGGTCTCCTCTTGGTGGGACTCCTCTTCGGTGGGACTCCTCTTCGGTCTCCTCTTCGGTGGGTCTCCTCTTCGGTGGGACTCCTCTTCGGTCTCCTCTTCGGTGGGACTCCTCTTCGGTGGGACTCCTCTTCGGTGGGTGTCCTCTTCGGTGGGACTCCTCTTCGGTGGGACTCCTCTTCGGTGGGTCTCCTCTTCGGTGGGTCTCCTCTTCGGTGGGACTCCTCTTCGGTGGGACTCCTCTTCGGTGGGTCTCCTCTTCGGTGGGACTTCTCTTCGGTCTCCTCTTCGGTGGGTCTCCTCTTCGGTGGGACTCCTCTTCGGTGGGACTATTCTTCGGTGGGACTCCTCTTCGGTGGGACTCCTCTTCGGTGGGTCTCCTCTTCGGTGGGACTCCTCTTCGGTGGGTCTCCTCTTCGGTGGGTTTCCTCTTCGGTGGGACTCCTCTTCGGTGGGTCTCCTCTTCGGTGGGTCTCCTCTTCGGTGGGACTCCTCTTCGGTGGGACTCCTCTTCGGTGGGTCTCCTCTTCGGTGGGTCTCCTCTTCGGTGGGACTCCTCTTCGGTAGGACTCCTCTTCGGTGGGACTCCTCTTCGGTGGGTCTCCTCTTCGGTGGGTCTCCTCTTCGGTGGGACTCCTCTTCGGTGGGTCTCCTCTTCGGTGGGTCTCCTCTTCGGTGGGACTCCTCTTCGGTGGGTCTCCTCTTCGGTGGGTCTCCTCTTCGGTGGGACTCCTATTCGGTGGGACTCCTCTTCGGTGGGACTCCTCTTCGGTGGGACTCCTCTTCGGTCTCCCCTTCGGTGGGACTCCTCTTCGGTGGGTCTCCTCTTCGGTGGGTCTCCTCTTCGGTGGGTCTCCTATTCGGTGGGACTCCTCTTCGGTGGGTCTCCTCTTCGGTGGGACTCTTCGGTCTCCTCTTCGGTGGGACTCCTCTTCGGTGGGACTCCTCTTCGGTGGGTCTCCTCTTCGGTGGGTCTCCTCTTCGGTGGGACTCCTCTTCGGTGGGACTCCTCTTCAGTGGGACTCCTCTTCGGTGGGACTCCTCTTCGGTGGGTCTCCTCTTCGGTGGGACTCCTCTTCGGTGGGACTCCTCTTCGGTGGGTCTCCTCTTCGGTGGGTCTCCTCTTCGGTGGGACTCCTCTTCGGTGGGACTCCTCTTCGGTGGGTCTCCTCTTCGGTGGGACTTCTCTTCGGTCTCCTCTTCGGTGGGTCTCCTCTTCGGTGGGTCTCCTCTTCGGTGGGACTCCTCTTCGGTGGGACTCCTCTTCGGTGGGTCTCCTCTTCGGTGGGACTCCTCTTCGGTGGGACTCCTCTTTGGTGGGACTCCTCTTCGGTGGGTCTCCTCTTCGGTGGGACTCCTCTTCGGTGGGACTCCTCTTCGGTGGGTCTCCTCTTCGGTGGGACTTCTCTTCGGTCTCCTCTTCGGTGGGTCTCCTCTTCGGTTGGTCTCCTCTTCGGTGGGACTCCTCTTCGGTGGGACTCTTCTTCGGTGGGACTCCTCTTCGGTGGAACTCCTCTTCGGTGGGACTCCTCTTCGGTGGGTCTCCTCTTCGGTGGGACTCCTCTTCGTTGGGACTCCTCTTCGGTGGGTCTCCTCTTCGGTGTGTCTCCTCTTCGGTGGGACTCCTCTTCGGTGGGTCTCCTCTTCGGTGGGTCTCCTCTTCGGTGGGACTCCTCTTCGGTGGGTCTCCTCTTCGGTGGGACTCCTCTTCGGTGGGTCTCCTCTTCGGTGGGTCTCCTCTTCGGTGGGACTCCTCTTCGGTGGGTCTCCTCTTCGGTGGGACTCCTCTTCGGTGGGTCTCCTCTTCGGTGGGTCTCCTCTTCGGTGGGACTCCTCTTCGGTGGGACTACTCTTCGGTGGGACTCCCCTTTGGTCTCCTCTTCGGTGGGACTCCTCTTCAGTGGGTCTCCTCTTCGGTGGGACTCCTCTTCGGTGGGACTCCTCTTCGGTGGGACTCCTCTTCGGTGGGACTTCTCTTCGGTCTCCTCTTCGGTGGGTCTCCTCTTCAGTGGGTCTCCTCTTCGGTGGGACTCCTCTTCGGTGGGTCTCCTCTTCGGTGGGACTCCTCTTCGGTGGGACTCCTCTTCGGTGGGTCTCCTCTTCGGTGGGACTTCTCTTCGGTCTCCTCTTCGGTGGGTCTCCTCTTCGGTGGGTCTCCTCTTCGGTGGGTCTCCTCTTCGGTGGGACTCCTCTTCGGTGGGACTTCTCTTCGGTGGGTCTCCTCTTCGGTGTGTCTCCTCTTCGGTGGGACTCCTCTTCGGTGGGTCTCCTCTTCGGTGGGACTCCTCTTCGGTGGGACTCCTCTTCGGTGGGACTCCTCTTCGGTCTCCTCTTCGGTGGGACTCCTCTTCGGTGGGTCTCCTCTTCGGTGGGACTCCTCTTCGGTGGGACTCCTCTTCGGTGGGACTTCTCTTCGGTCTCCTCTTCGGTGGGTCTCCTCTTCGGTGGGTCTCCTCTTGGGTGGGACTCCTCTTCGGTGGGACTCCTCTTCGGTGGGTCTCCTCTTCGGTGGGTCTCCTCTTCGGTGGGACTCCTCTTCGATGGGACTCCTCTTCGGTGGGTCTCCTCTTCGGTGGGACTTCTCTTCGGTCTCCTCTTCGGTGGGTCTCCTCTTCGGTGGGACTCCTCTTCGGTGGGTCTCCTCTTTGGTGGGTCTCCTCTTTGGTGGGACTCCTCTTCAGTGGGACTCCTCTTCGGTGGGACTCCTCTTCGGTGGGTCTCCTCTTCGGTGGGACTCCTCTTCGGTGGGACTCCTCTTCGGTGGGTCTCCTCTTCGGTGGGACTCCTCTTTGGTGGGTCTCCTCTTCGGTGGGTCTCCTCTTCGGTGGGACTCCTCTTCGGTGGGACTCCTCTTCGGTGGATCTCCTCTTCAGTCTCCTCTTCGGTGGGTCTCCTCTTCGGTGGGTCTCCTCTTCGGTGGGACTCCTCTTCGGTGGGACTCCTCTTCGGTGGGTCTCCTCTTTGGTGGGACTCCTCTTCGGTGGGACTCCTCTTCGGTGGGTCTCCTCTTCGGTGGGACTCCTCTTCGGTGGGTCTCCTCTTCGATGGGACTCCTCTTCGGTGGGACTCCTCTTCGGTGGGACTCCTCTTCGGTCTCCTCTTCGGTGGGACTCCTCTTCGGTGGGACTCCTCTTCGGTGGGTGTCCTCTTCGGTGGGACTCCTCTTCGGTGGGTCTCCTCTTCGGTGGGACTCCTCTTCGGTGGGACTCCTCTTCGGTGGGACTCCTCTTCGGTGGGTCTCCTCTTCGGTGGGACTTCTCTTCGGTCTCCTCTTCGGTGGGTCTCCTCTTCGGTGGGACTCCTCTTCGGTGGGACTCCTCTTCGGTGGGACTCTTCTTCGGTGGGACTCCTCTTCGGTGGGACTCCTCTTCGGTGGGTCTCCTCTTCGGTGGGACTCCTCTTCGGTGGGTCTCCTCTTCGGTGGGTTTCCTCTTCGGTGGGACTCCTCTTCGGTGGGTCTCCTCTTCGGTGGTACTCCTCTTCGGTGGGACTCCTCTTCGGTGGGTCTCCTCTTCGGTGGGTCTCCTCTTCGGTGGGACTCCTCTTCGGTAGTACTCCTCTTCGGTGGGACTCCTCTTCGGTGGGACTCCTCTTCGGTGGGACTTCTCTTCGGTCTCCTCTTCGGTGGGTCTCCTCTTCGGTGGGTCTCCTCTTCAGTGGGACTCCTCTACGGTGGGACTCCTCTTCGGTGGGTCTCCTCTTCGGTGGGACTCCTCTTCGGTGGGTCTCCTCTTCGGTGGGTCTCCTCTTCGGTGGGACTCCTCTTCGGTGGGACTCCTCTTCGGTGGGTCTCCTCTTCGGTGGGACTTCTCTTCGGTCTCCTCTTCGGTGGGTCTCCTCTTCGGTTGGTCTCCTCTTCGGTGGGACTCCTCTTCGGTGGTACTCCTCTTCGGTGGAACTCCTCTTCGGTGGGACTCCTCTTCGGTGGGACTCCTCTTCGGTGGGTCTCCTCTTCGGTGGGTCTCCTCTTCGGTGGGACTCCTCTTCGGTGGGACTCCTCTTCGGTGGGACTCCTCTTCGGTGGGTCTCCTCTTCGGTGGGTCTCCTCTTCGGTGGGACTCCTCTTCGGTGGGTCTCCTCTTCGGTGGGTCTCCTCTTCAGTGGGACTCCTCTTCGGTGGGTCTCCTCTTCGGTGGGACTCCTCTTCGGTGGGACTCCTCTTCGGTGAGTCTCCTCTTCGGTGGGTTTCCTCTTCGGTGGGACCCCCTCTTCGGTGGGACTCCTCTTCGGTGGGACTCCTCTTCGGTGGGACTCCTCTTCGGTGGGTCTCCTCTTCGGTGGGTCTCCTCTTCGGTGTGACTCCTCTTCGGTGGGTCTCCTCTTCGGTGGGACTCCTCTTCGGTGGGACTCCTCTTCGGTGGGTCTCCTCTTCGGTGGGTCTCCTCTTCGGTGGGACTACTCTTCGGTGGGACTCCCCTTCGGTCTCCTCTTCGGTGGGACTCCTCTTCGGTGGGTCTCCTCTTCGGTGGGACTCCTCTTCGGTGGGACTCCTCTTCGGTGGGACTCCTCTTCGGTGGGACTTCTCTTCGGTCTCCTCTTCGGTGGGTCTCCTCTTCGGTGGGTCTCCTCTTCGGTGGGACTCCTCTTCGGTGGGTCTCCTCTTCGGTGGGACTCCTCTTTGGTGTGACTCCTCTTCGGTGGGTCTCCTCTTCGGTGGGACTCCTCTTCGGTGGGACTCCTCTTCGGTGGGTCTCCTCTTCGGTGGGACTTCTCTTCGGTCTCCTCTTCGGTGGGTCTCCTCTTCGGTGGGTCTCCTCTTCGGTGGGTCTCCTCTTCAGTGGGACTCCTCTTCGGTGGGACTCCTCTTCGGTGGGACTTCTCTTCGGTCTCCTCTTCGGTGGGTCTCCTCTTCGGTGTGTCTCCTCTTCGGTGGGACTCCTCTTCGGTGGGTCTCCTCTTCGGTGGGACTCCTCTTCGGTGGGACTCCTCTTCGGTGGGACTCCTCTTCGGTCTCCTCTTCGGTGGGTCTCCTCTTCGGTGGGTCTCCTCTTCGGTGGGTCTCCTCTTCAGTGGGACTCCTCTTCGGTGGGACTCCTCTTCGGTGGGACTTCTCTTCGGTCTCCTCTTCGGTGGGTCTCCTCTTCGGTGTGTCTCCTCTTCGGTGGGACTCCTCTTCGGTGGGTCTCCTCTTCGGTGGGTCTCCTCTTCGGTGGGACTACTCTTCGGTGGGACTCCCCTTCGGTCTCCTCTTCGGTGGGACTCCTCTTCGGTGGGTCTCCTCTTCGGTGGGACTCCTCTTCGATGGGACTCCTCTTCGGTGGGACTTCTCTTCGGTCTCCTCTTCGGTGGGTCTCCTCTTCGGTGGGTCTCCTCTTCGGTGGGACTCCTCTTCGGTGGGTCTCCTCTTCGGTGGGACTCCTCTTCGGTGGGACTCCTCTTCAGTGGGACTCCTCTTCGGTGGGTCTCCTCTTCGGTGGGACTCCTCTTCGGTGGGACTCCTCTTCGGTGGGTCTCCTCTTCGGTGGGACTTCTCTTCGGTCTCCTCTTCGGTGGGTCTCCTCTTCGGTGGGTCTCCTCTTCGGTGGGTCTCCTCTTCAGTGGGACTCCTCTTCGGTGGGACTCCTCTTCGGTGGGACTTCTCTTCGGTCTCCTCTTCGGTGGGTCTCCTCTTCGGTGTGTCTCCTCTTCGGTGGGACTCCTCTTCGGTGGGTCTCCTCTTCGGTGGGACTCCTCTTCGGTGGGACTCCTCTTCGGTGGGACTCCTCTTCGGTCTCCTCTTCGGTGGGACTCCTCTTCGGTGGGTCTCCTCTTCGATGGGACTCCTCTTCGGTGGGACTCCTCTTCGGTGGGACTCCTCTTCGGTCTCCTCTTCGGTGGGTCTCCTCTTCGGTGGGTCTCCTCTTCGGTGGGACTCCTCTTCGGTGTTACTCCTCTTCGGTGGGTCTCCTCTTCGGTGGGTCTCCTCTTCGGTGGGTCTCCTCTTCGGTGGGACTCCTCTTCGATGGGACTCCTCTTCGGTGGGTCTCCTCTTCGGTGGGACTTCTCTTCGGTCTCCTCTTTGGTGGGACTCCTCTTCAGTGGGACTCCTCTTCGGTGGGACTCCTCTTCGGTGGGACTCCTCTTCGGTGGGTCTCCTCTTCGGTGAGACTCCTCTTCGGTGGGACTCCTCTTCGGTGGGACTCCTCTTCGGTGGGTCTCCTCTTCGGTGGGACTCCTCTTCGGTGGGACTCCTCTTCGGTGGGACTCCTCTTTGGTGGGTCTCCTCTTCGGTGGGTCTCCTCTTCGGTGGGACTCCTCTTCGGTGGGACTCCTCTTCGGTGGGTCTCCTCTTCGGTGGGTCTCCTCTTCGGTGGGACTCCTCTTTGGTGGGACTCCTCTTCGGTGGGACTCCTCTTCGGTGGGACTCCTCTTTGGTGGAACTCCTCTTCGGTGGAACTCCTCTTTGGTGGGTCTCCTCTTTGGTGGGTCCCCTCTTCTCAGGAAACACAACCAGATATTAGGAGCAATGCTCAACTGACAGAGTGCCACTACTGACCACCGTGCTGCCCTCATCCCACTAAGTAAAAGTGTTTTTTCCTGTTTTACGCAGAATGCGGACTACTGTGCAGCAACCTATACTCCCGAGGGGCCGCAGGAAACTGGAGTGAATAATGTCCTCCTCTTCCTTTAAATTACGCTTATGCCATGTTCTTACTGGTGAGACGTAATAAATAGCATTAAAGCTGCAGTAATTTTTTTTTTTATATACACTGCTCAAAAAAATAAAGGGAACACTTAAACAATAGAATGTAACTCCAAGTAAATCAAACTTCTCTGAAATCAAACTGTCCACTTAGGAAGCAACACTGATTGACAATCAATTTCACATGCTGTTGTGCAAATGGAATAGACAATAGATGGAAATTATTGGCAATTATCAAGACATCCTCAATAAAGGAGTGGTTCTGCAGGTGGGGATCACAGACCACATCTCAGTACCAGTGCTTTCTGGCTGATGTTTTGCTCACTTTTCAATGTTGGTTGTGCTTTCACACTCGTGGTAGCATGAGACGGACTCTACAACCCACAGAAGATGCTCAGGTAGTGCAGGTCATCCAGGATGGCACATCTGTGAGAGCTGTGGCAAGGAGGTTTGCTGTGTCTGTCAGCGTAGTGTCCAGAGGCTGGAGACGCTACCAGGAGACAGGCCAGTACACCAGGAGACGTGGAGGGGGCCGTAGGAGGGCAACAACCCAGCAGTAGGACCGCTACCTCCGCTTTTGTGCAAGAAGCAACAGGAGGAGCACTGCCAGAGCCCTGCATAATGACCTCCAGCAGGCCACAACTGTGCATGTGTCTGCACAAACGGTTAGAATTGACTCCATGAGGGTGGTATGAGGGCCCGACATCCACAGATGGGGGTTGTGCTCACAGCCCAACACTGTGCAGGACGCTTGGCATTTGCCACAGAACACCAGAATTGGCAAACTCACCACTGGCTCCCTGTGCTCTTCACAGATGAAAGCAGGTTCACACTGAGCACATGTGACAGACGTGACGGAGTCTGGAGACACCGTGGAGAGTGATCTGCTGCCTGCAACATCCTTCAGCACGACCGGTTTGGCAGTGGGTCAGTAATGGTGTGGAGTGGCATTTCTTTGGAGGGCTGCACAGCCCTCCATGTGCTCGCCAGAGGTAGCCTGACTGCCATTAAGTACCGAGATGAGATCCTCAGGCCCCTTGTGAGACAATATGCTGATGCAGTGGGCCCTGGGTTCCTCCTAATGCAGGACAATGCCAGACCTCATGTGGCTGGAGTGTGTCAGCAGTTCCTCCAAGATGAAGGCTTTGAAGCTATGGACTGGCCCGCCTGTTCCCCAGAGCTGAATCCGATTGAGCACATCTGGGACATCATGTCTCGCTCCATCCACCAACATCACATTGCACCACAGACTGTCCAGGAGTTGGCGGATGCTTTAGTCCAGGTCTGGGAGGAGATCCCACAGGAGACCATCCGCAACCTCAGCAGGAGCATGCCCAGGCATTGTAGGGAGGTCATACAGGCACGTGGAGGCCACACACAATACTGAGCCTCATTTTGACTTGTTTTAAGGACATTACATCAATGTTGGATCAGCCTGTAGTGTGTTTTTCCACTTTAATTTTGGGGGTGACTCCAAATCCAGGCCTCCATTGGTTAATAAATTTGATTTCCATTGATGATTTTTGTGTGATTTTGTTGTCAGCACATTCAACTTTGTACAGAACAAAGTATTCGATGAGAATATTTCATTCATTCAGATCTAGGATGTGTTATTTGAGTGTTCCCTTTATTTTTTTGAGCAGTGTATTTTAACCCAGCTGAAAAGTGAACTGGCCCCTTCCTGAGGGGCAACTTGAAAAAATGTCTGAAGACAGATCAAGTCCATTCTCTTCCTTCAGCTTGACTCCGCTGGGCGCAGTTCTTTTTAGCAAATGTTCATACAAAATCATCAATGGAAATCAAATTTATTAACCAATGAAGGCCTGGATTTGGAGTTACCCCCAAAATTAAAGTGGAAAACACACTACAGGCTGATCCAACTTTGATGTAATGTCCTTAAAACAAGTCAAAATGAGGCTGACACACTCCAGCCACATGAGGTCTGGCATTGTTCTGCATTAGGATGAACCCAGTGCCAACCGCACCAGCATATGGTCTCACAAGAGGCCTGAGGATCTAATCTCTGTACCTAATGGCAGTCAGGCTACCTCCGGCGAGCAGATGGAGGGCTGTGCGGCCCTCCAAAGAAATGCCACCTCACACTATTACTAACCCACTGCCAAACCGGTCATGCTGAAGGATGTTGCAGGCAGGAGATCGCTCTCCACGGCGTCTCCAGACTCTGTCACGTCTGTCACATGTGCTCAGTGTGACCCTGCTTTCATCTGTAAAGAGCACAGGGAGCCAGTGGCGACTTTGCCAATCCTGGTGTTCTGTGGCAAATGCCAAGCGTCCTGCACGGTGTTGGGTTGTGAGCACAACCCCCATCTGTGGACGTTGGGCCCTCATACCACCCTCATGGAGTCAGTTTCTATCCGTTTGTGCAGACACATGCACATTTGTGGTCTGTTGGAGGTCATTTTGCAGGGCTCTGGCAGTGCTCCTCCTGTTCCTTCTTGCACAAAGGCGGAGGTAGAGGTCCTGCTGCTGGGTTGTTGCCATCCTACGGCCCCCTCCACGTCTCCTGGTGTACTGGCCTGTCTCCTGGTAACGCCTCCAGCCTCTGGACGCTACGCTGACAGACATAGCAAACCTTCTTCCCACAGCTCTCACTGATGTGCCATCCTGGATGACCTGCACTACCTGAGCAACTTCTGTGGGTTGTAGAGTCCGTCTCATGCTACCACGAGTGTGAAAGCACAACCAACATTCAAAATTGACCAAAACATCAGCCAGAAAGCACTGGTACTGAGATGTGGTCTGTGGTCCCCACCTGCAGAACCACTCCTTTATTGAGGGTGTCTTGATAATTGCCAATAATTTCCATCTATTGTCTATTCCATTTGCACAACAGCATGTGAAATTGATTGTCAGTCAGTGTTGTTTCCTAAGTGGACAGTTTGATTTCACAGAAGTTTGATTTACTTGGAGTTATATTCTGTTGTTTAGGTGTTCCCTTTATTTTTTTGAGCAGTGTGTATTTTCTTATGTCCATGTATTTACTACTAAAAGTAATTTTTTACATTTAGGTTTCATTTTTCACTGGTTATTACAGACTTATTGCTTCCCTGCACATTCAAGTTTCATGTTTTCTTTGGGCATAGATCAGCTAAAAGGCACTCAGGAAAAAAAACAGATGAAAGATCTACAACCTCTCCCTTAAGACTGTCAGAAGGAGCTCACTGATAGATTCTCAGTTAGCTAATTTTGCAGCCAGGAATAGACAGTGCAGCACAGATGCTACAGAAGGCAACATTTTTAATAAAACTCAATTACAGAAATCAATTTTAGCCCCAAATACTTGCATTAAAGTAAAAAAAACAAATGGCCGCAAAGCAGGACAACCGCTTTAACTCCTAACCAACATCTGCCGTACATGTCTGGTATAAGTCAGTAGCGGGTGTATGGAGCAGAGTCAGCTCGCCCTGTACATGGCAGATAATGGCTGTGACAAACAACCAGGACCTGCCTCTAAGAGCTGCGAGTGGAGCGAAGATCTGCCCACCACTGTTAACCTGTTCAGTGCTGCTGTCAATCTCTAACAGCAGCATTAACAGCGCGCCGGCATTGGGACGCATCGTTCCATGCGCCCACCGGCGCTCCTGTGACGCGATCATAGGGCGCAGATGGACTGCCATGACATCCGGGGGTCTGCTGAAGCCTCCGTGCCTGTCATCATAAAGCTTCATTTGGGCTGTAAAGAAGACCGTGATTTTGCTATATGGAGCATTACTGTGGTATCGCTGTATATAGCACAAGCAATCAGATAATGTATACAAATGCAGTGAAAATTAAAAAAAAAAAAAAGTTTAAAATATTAAAACCCCACACGTTCAACTCACCTCCCACTAAAAATAAAGATAATAAAAATATACACATTTGTGGTATGGTCTCTTTCAGAGAAATACAATCTATCCAAATATAAAAAACAAACGATCAGTGAACACAGAAAAAAATTCAAAAAGACAAAATTGCATTTTTTTCGTTCGCCACAATACTGCAGAAAACCCTGTAAGAAGCGATGACCGTGTCATATGTGTCCCAAAATGTTATCAATAAAGTCCTCTTGCCCTTCAAAAAATAAGCCCCCACACAGCTCCATCAACCCGAAAAATGAAAATGTTACGGGTCTCAGAAAAAATGGTGACACCATAAAAAAAAAGTTTTTTTCTTTTGCCAAAACTCTTGGAGAAGTTTGGTCTTGCTGTAATCACACTGAGGAGTAGGGTCCTATTACCAGGTCATTTTCACCACACTATGTACGCCGTTAAAACCCTTCCCAGAAAAACAGTGTCAGGCTTTTTTTTTCCTCGCACTTTTACTGCACTTGGAATGTTTTTCCCGTTTTCTAGTACTATGTGGTAAATGAATGGTGTGATTTATAAGTACCGCTCGTCCTGCAAAATAACAAGACCTCACACTATGTGGACAGACATGAAAAAGTTATAGCCCTTGGAAAAAGCCAAGGAAAAAACAGAAAAAAACCATCAATTGGTTCTGTTGGGAAGGGGTAAAGCTGAAGAAACGCATGTAACAGCAGAATATGGAGGAAGGTGAGATATCACCGGCTGGTGGATACTACCTGCTCCATCGCTGGCAGAGTAACCCATCCCCATGGTGGCCGCTGAAATCTTCTCTTGTAGAAACGGATCCAAAATCTATAAAACATGGGGAACAGTCAGCAGAGGGTTTGGTGATTGGCTCATATTGGCGATATACCCAGGGGCATTACTGGGCACAGGGAAGATTGGGAATGAATAGGATTGGCTGTTAGATATGTGATCTCTTCAATTAAAGGGGATGTCTAGTTGGAAGAAGTTCTCACTGATCTCTGGATAGGTGATGACTCTTAGATCGGTGGGTTTGGCCGCTATGACCCAATCAGCAGAACAGCACTTATAGATAGAAGTGAGCGAAGTGCAAATGTTCAACCGCCGGTCCGTTCATTCTCTATGGGGGGCGCTGTACTCAGCTTTCTCCTGCATAGAGAATGAATGGATCGGTGGTCCGGGGAGGTACTAGCAGGGATTAGTTGTGTTCCCAGCAGATCTAGAAGTTGTCACTTATCATGTGTTGGGGAATAATGACTTCTCCTCTGATAAATGTGCTGATTCCTGTCAGTTGTGGTCGCTGAGTGCGTGTGATGGGATGTGGCTCCGTCCGTTATATTATATCACGTCTTATACCTATAATCTCGCTGATCGCAGGTGTCTGTCTTCACACTCAGATGAGATGGAACAAACTGACCATATAGGACTTTTTCTTTTTTTTCTTCTAATTCAAACCGAGCAATCCTATTGGCTGAGTATGAATACAGTTACCATGGTGACAGAAGTAGCTGCAGATTTAAAGGGACAAGATACTAATATTGTACTAAAGTGTATTTTATTATATACTTCACATAACTGACTGGGTACACCTTGGTGCTGGTGGGATGGCTTTTTTTTTTTTAATCAATAAACATGTTTACTAAGTACCCTATATTATATATATTTCCTATTGCTTTTTACTTACTTATAGCAGGGTATATGTTCATATTGTTTCTATCCTAAGTTTGTCTATTTTCTAATAGATGGTGGCAAACTTCTTCCTCGCCTTTGAAGCACAGCTTTCAATTATTCCTGTCGTAAACAAGGTAAAAAGCTTTGAGCCGAGCGCGATCAGACTCCTTCAGTCCCGCAGCAGGTAAATCTGTGACCATCGCCGGCACTCCTGCTGTTCCTAGTACCGATCCCTCTGAGCGGCTGTGCAGTAATGAAGGCTGGATTCACCCCAAACTTGCTCGTCTTTTTTTTCGATTTCCAGTTCTGGTAATTAGTGATACACATGTGTATATCCAGTGGTCAACTCAAAACCTATGTATGGAAAATCAATTGTTTGCTGTATGCATCTCATTTGTAGGATGCACACTATTCATTTCAATATGGAGCGGAGTAGGAGGAGACTTTCATTACTGTTCCCTTTACTTCCTCCCTGCTGATAGGAAATGCCATGCTGTTTGCTTGTGTCCTGTGATTACAGCAGCCTGCAACAGTTTTCAGCGTGCACTCCCCGGCTCAGGCATCAAGCAGTAAATGATAACATTAAAACGCTGCTACCCCTTTGTTAGTCACTTTTTTATCTTCTTCCCCTTCTACGAATGCTATAGTCCGTTATTCTAGAACTGCTCTGAAAATGGTTCTCTCTGGAGTGTTGGGATTTGGGTTTAGGGTGGGTTATGGGAATTGAAGTTCAGATACTTTGTTCATATTTTTACTATGGAATTACTATGTCATGTATGTTACTTGAAAGATGGAATATTTGTAGTTGGAGTTTTTCAATAAAAATGATTTGATTAAAAAAAAAATGAAATTAAAATTCCTCTGTTCTTGAGAAAGCATAGGATTTTACTAAGAGGTAAATTGCACGTTCCTTGTTTTCCGGGCACTTTACATTTTTGCTAGTTTTGTACGATTACACAATCCCTTTTATAGGCCAGTGCCAGTTGTACATCTCTCCCTAAACTCTTGTTCACACTATATTTTAAGCCAGTTTTATTCTATGGTTTCTAGATGTTGTCCAGCTTTGATAAATAATTAGTATTTATACTTTTGCTTTTAGATAGACTTGAAGAATGCAGATCCGGAAAGGGTGGAGAAACAAATTGAGAAGATGTTTGACGTTCCCGCTAGTGACTGTATCCGGGTACGATGCGCTCCAGATCAAAATCATTCCTGTAGGCAAATTTAACTCCGCTGTCTGTACCTTGTCTTTTTATTTTTTTCTACAAAATGTGGCTGGAAAAGGGGCAATGTAGCGAGGAATTTACATCAATTTTTGGTGTTAAAAAAAAAAAAAACTTTTGTGATGCATCATTTTTGTGCAAAAATGTGCAGCTTCCTATTTTACAGCACTCTTGCAACTTTTAGAAATTGGGCTTGGTAAGCCACACAGGTCTAAGAATGACCCATTGGGGTTTTAGGTGTTAAAAAAATGATCATATGAAAGATTTTGTGATCTGCGGTTACATGATTGTAATAACAACATTAAAGCTCCATTCAGATGTGCAGGTTTTATCCCTGAGAAACTGAGCAGAATGATATATAGGTTTGTGGGAGAAGATTCAGTATAAATTGTAATTTATTCATTAGATTTGAGAGTCCTCAGTGGTTGATACCTTTAATGGCTAACTGAAAAGATGGTAACAAATTGCAAGCTTTCCAGACGACTCAGGCTTCTTCATCAGGCAGACCTGAGACCTGAGTAGTCTGGAAAGCCTGCAATTTGTTACCTTTTAATGGCTAACGGAAAAGATGGTATCAACCACTGAGGACTCTCAAATCTAAATACTCTTCTATCTACTGGCTAATACGGTACAAAGATAGATGTTTTTCCTGTATCAATTTATTCAGTGGAATCCTGCTGTTTGTACAGATGAGTCCAGTGGGCGGTCCTACTAGTGATTGACAGCTATCTTTGCCTGCATGGTCATACAGGGAACTGTCAATCACTTAGTAGGACCGCCCACTGGACTAGTGTACATACGGCAGGACTTTTCACTGCATAAAATGCCAGTTTTGCTGACTCTCTTCCCACAGATATGTCTATCAGTCTGATCAACTTCTCTGCTCTACAACACCCCCCTACAGATCTTATACCATTTCAGCATGACAGGTTCCTTTAATCACCTGCAGATGACATAAGTAGCCATGTTCTGTGTGGCTTACGGAGGGGCTTGATTGCTTGTCAGCTTCAAACAGGTTTCATTTCTTCTGATTCGTTGTAGCCGAGTTCTAAACTGTATTAAGAAATTCATTTCTCTGTTTATTTCTATTAGATGTCGGGGAACCTTGGAACAAATGTGGAAAGTGTTCTTCAAGAAGTTGTCAGGAGGCTTCCACCGAGAGTACGGACTAATGCGGCTCTATCCATCTTCTCTTTATTAAAGGGAACCTGTCACCTTGGAAAATGCTATGTACCTGCAGGTATAGGGTTAATCTGCAGATAAATATTGTTACAATGCTGCCCGGCCGCCTTATTGATAGTGTAGGTACTGGGAGAAAATTAACTTCTTTCCTCCCTGCAGCCGCCGGCCTTCACTCATCGTTGTGCACGGAGCGGCTACAGTCTTGGATCACAGCACCGCTCGCTATATCAGGGGCGACGGCTGTAGACCCGGCCCGGATTTTGATTGACAGCTTGCTCTGCACAGATGCGCTGCAGAACCACTTAGAATCTGAGTGAAGGAGTAGTATGTTCACAGATAGAGAATATGGCTCATCCACGTGCGGATCTGCTCCACGTCTGATTACATATTTGTGGGAGAAACCCTAGTGGCAGCCTCATATTTCTGACATGGATCCTCTAGCGCTATTTGTGCACCTGCGGCTCCCAGCATAACTTGATGAGAGACCGTCAGTCTGCTGGGATCTGTAGTTTCACTACAGCAGGAGTGTCACAAGCTGCGGACCTCTGCTCACTCCAGCACTGGTCGGCATTTTCAGCACGTGAACGTACGCTATGCTTTCTGGAGACACAAGGGTGTAGATAATTTTATCAAACCCTTGACTGTAAGTTTGCTGAACCCTAAGTGGATTATATTGTTCCCACAGTTTCAGTTTTGGACCATTTAAGGGGAATTTAAAGGGTTCTGACCACTGATTTTCCTTAAAGGGGATCAGTATCCCTGTATGTCTTTGTATATACTTGATAAAGACCTATAACAGGTCGAAACGTTATGTGATGGCGGAATAAACTTTGTCTTTGGGAATTCATCACTCTGGACTGAACGCTGTTACTTACCTTTATCCCCCTTAACAGGATGTCTTATTTTTGTGTTTTAGTCCCAAGATTGAAAAGGGCAGCCCTCTTAAAGCCCTGCTGTTTGACTCCACGTTTGATCACTACAGAGGCGTCGTAGCAGCATCGCCCTGTGTGGAGGTGACGTGTGTAAAGGCAATAAAATCGTGTCTGCCCACTCTGGCAAGTGCTATGAAGTCAATGAGGTTGGCATACTGACCCCAGAGGAAGTGCCAGCCGAAAAGCTACGTTTTTTTTAAATAATTTTATTAGCCTTTCCCTCTGTCTTCACCAATCAGCCCTCTGTATTGATGATCAGATCAAAGATCTAGACAGCGATTGTCTCACGCTGCATCTCCTTCCTGATTGTATCACTGAGAAGACAGAAGCTGCCCCATCCCATTCTCCAAGAAATGCAGAACCCAATGCATCTGCTGTCCATGATCCGCTTATTGTCAGAGGACATCATTAGGGACTGCATTTTCTCATTGCTTAAGAAATTGTTGGGGGATCCAGCTAATTGCTGAATAATAAAACTGCAGCACCGCTCCATTTAAAGCAGTGTTTCCCAAACTCCAGTCCTCATGGCCCCCAACAGGTCAGGTTTTCAGGATTTCCTCAGTATTACACATGTGATGAAAGTATCAAGGAATCAGGAATTCTCTCGCCTGTGCAATACTATGGAAATCCTGAAGACATGACCTGTGGGGGGCCGTGAGGACTGGAGTTTGGGAAACACTGATTTTAAAGGGACTGTCAGCACAGAATGACTGTTGAAACCAAGTACAAGCGCTCCGTGGATCACGGCGTGGGCCAATCCTTTATATACACCTTCCCACCTGCTTGTTTCACCTCTGTCTCCTTCCTTCTCTGGTTCTATGAAGCCAGAGCTGTCAATCAAAGAAGAGGAGGGTGTGGATAGAGGGCAAACAAGCAGGTGGGAAGGTGTATATAAATGATTGGCCCCGTCATGAAGCACCGAGAGTTGGGACTTAGTTTGAACAGTCATTCTGTGCTGACAGTCCCTTTAGGTGGACGAGATCCAGATGCAGCTCATTTCACCGCGTAAGGCTATGTGCCCACTATGCGTTTTTTAAGCGTTTCCGCAGCGGCAATTCCGCCGCAGGAATGCTTAAACGCTTGGTAGAAGGTCTGCTATGTCCCCCAATGATAATCCGCATGTGTTGTGCACATGCTGCGGAAATTTCCGCTGCGGATTATCATTGCGGAAAAATCCGCAGCACTACCAATTATTTTGCGTAAGTGCGGCGTTTTTGCCGCCATTGACTTGCATTGAATCGCTTAATATCCGCATGACTACATGTACACATGCGGATATTAAGCGATTCTATGTGCGGATGGTACCTGGGTCTGGAGAAGAGGAGACTCTCCTCCAGACCCGGGTACCATAGTTCCTGTTAAAAAACAAAGAATTTAAAATAAAAAATAAACCTTATACTCACCTTCTGATGGCCCCCGGTCTCCTTAGTGATGCGTCCTGGCTCCCCGGCGGCTCGCGATGGTCTAAAAGGACCTTTCATGACGTCATTTAGTCATGTGACGGGTCGCATCGGATAAGGAGACCGGGGGCCATTGGAAGGTGAGTATAATGTTTTTTTACATTTTTTACCATTTTTATTCTTTTTTTTAACTAACTTGGTCACACTATATAAAATCCATGCCGGTTGCATGGATTTATATAGTGTGACCAAGTTGTCAAGCACTTTTCCAAGTGATGCTAAAATCGCTTGGAAAGCGCTTGACAACCCGCATGCGAAATCGCATGTGCAAAACGTGTGACAAACGCTTGTCCCTGGCTGAAAAAAACGCATGTAAAATCCACATGCCAGGGAGATACAGAAACGTTCAGGAAAAAAACGGAGCATTTCTGCATCGTGGGCACATAGCCTTAGAGTGCCGCTGTGCAGGCAAAGACAGCATCCCCCTCTTTCTGAGAATCAGTGGGGCTTGAAGGGGTACGGCTCCCCATCAGTTATAAAGCCATGTCATGTCATCAATCATATGAGTGTTATGTGGCAATGGCATTGTCTTGACAGCCAAGGATCCTACTGAAGGCCTCCATGTCTTCCATGATTGTACAACTATGAAGCCCGTCCCATAACTGGGATTAATATGAGATTGGTCATTTTACTCTACACTGTAGCGGTAAAGCCATTGGATGTTTTCGGGGACCTGAGCCTGAAAAGTTAAATTCTTCCGTTACATCATTTTTGGCTTCACCACATCTGTTCGTGTTAAAACTAAAAAAAATATCTTCTAGAAATCCTATCGAGAGGATGATGGAATGAAAAAGAAGAAAAAAGATGAAGCGGCAGAATCTCTGGAGTTTATTTTGTTCACTTTGCCTCACCAAGAAAAGTAATAAAAAGAGATCAGAAAATATTTAGAAAAACTACAGCTCTAACTGCAAAAAAAGCCCAGATACAACGAATCTACTGAAAAAAAAGCCCAGATACAACGAATCTACTGGAAAAAAAGCCCAGATACAACGAATCTACTGGAAAAAAAAGCCCAGATACAACGAATCTACTGGGAAAAAAGCCCAGATACAACGAATCTACTGGGAAAAAAAGCCCAGATACAACGAATCTACTGGAAAAAAAGCCCAGATACAACGAATCTACTGGAAAAAAAGCCCAGATACAACGAATCTACTGGAAAAAAGCCCAGATACAACGAATCTACTGGGAAAAAAGCCCAGATACAACGAATCTACTGGAAAAAAAAGCCCAGATACAACGAATCTACTGGAAAAAAAGCCCAGATACAACGAATCTACTGGGAAAAAAGCCCAGATACAACGAATCTACTGGGAAAAAAGCCCAGATACAACGAATCTACTGGGAAAAAAAGCCCAGATACAACGAATCTACTGGAAAAAAAGCCCAGATACAACGAATCTACTGGAAAAAAAGCCCAGATACAACGAATCTACTGGAAAAAAGCCCAGATACAACGAATCTACTGGGAAAAAAAGCCCAGATACAACGAATCTACTGGGAAAAAAGCCCAGATACAACGAATCTACTGGGAAAAAAGCCCAGATACAACGAATCTACTGGAAAAAAAGCCCAGATACAACGAATCTACTGGGAAAAAAAGCCCAGATACAACGAATCTACTGGAAAAAAAGCCCAGATACAACGAATCTACTGGAAAAAAAGCCCAGATACAACGAATCTACTGGAAAAAAGCCCAGATACAACGAATCTACTGGGAAAAAAGCCCAGATACAACGAATCTACTGGAAAAAAAAGCCCAGATACAACGAATCTACTGGAAAAAAAGCCCAGATACAACGAATCTACTGGGAAAAAAAAGCCCAGATACAACGAATCTACTGGAAAAAAGCCCAGATACAACGAATCTACTGGAAAAAAAGCCCAGATACAACGAATCTACTGGAAAAAAGCCCAGATACAACGAATCTACTGGAAAAAAAGCCCAGATACAACGAATCTACTGGGAAAAAAGCCCAGATACAACGAATCTACTGGAAAAAAAAGCCCAGATACAACGAATCTACTGGGAAAAAAAAGCCCAGATACAACGAATCTACTGGAAAAAAGCCCAGATACAACGAATCTACTGCAAAAAAAGCCCAGATACAACGAATCTACTGGAAAAAAAGCCCAGATACAACGAATCTACTGGAAAAAAAAGCCCAGATACAACGAATCTACTGGAAAAAAAAGCCCAGATACAACGAATCTACTGGGAAAAAAGCCCAGATACAACGAATCTACTGAAAAAAAAGCCCAGATACAACGAATCTACTGGGAAAAAAGCCCAGATACAACGAATCTACTGGAAAAAAAAGCCCAGATACAACGAATCTACTGGAAAAAAGCCCAGATACAACGAATCTACTGGAAAAAAAGCCCAGATACAACGAATCTACTGGAAAAAAAGCCCAGATACAACGAATCTACTGGAAAAAAGCCCAGATACAACGAATCTACTGGGAAAAAAAGCCCAGATACAACGAATCTACTGGGAAAAAAAAGCCCAGATACAACGAATCTACTGGAAAAAAAAGCCCAGATACAACGAATCTACTGGGAAAAAAGCCCAGATACAACGAATCTACTGGAAAAAAAAAGCCCAGATACAACGAATCTACTGAAAAAAAAGCCCAGATACAACGAATCTACTGGGAAAAAAGCCCAGATACAACGAATCTACTGAAAAAAAAAGCCCAGATACAACGAATCTACTGAAAAAAAAAGCCCAGATACAACGAATCTACTGGAAAAAAGCCCAGATACAACGAATCTACTGGAAAAAAGCCCAGATACAACGAATCTACTGGGAAAAAAGTTTTATAGCTTTTAGAAGGCAAGGATAAAAAACAATTGTAAAAGTGAAGATTATCCCACATGCACTTTGTCACCCAAGGATCTGCATAAACTGCAGCCGGCCCATCTCAGCACCACTTCTTTTGTTTGTGCTTTTTCCTTATTGCTTTCTGTGTCTTTTTAAAAGGGTTTTTCCATCATTTTTTTAAAGTAATTTTTTCCGATATCCAAAGCATTTAAAATTGTGTACGACCCTGTGCAGGATATAATAGAGCGACATTTTAGCACACTAGGAATATTCTTATAGTGCCACTAGATGGCGCTCTAATCCTGCATGCAGTACTGATGCTCCTCGGTGCTGCTTTCTATGAATATACATGGATGTTTGGTGCCCAGGAGAGTGCAGAGCTGAAAGGGGAATCTGTTATTAAAGCAAATAAAATGTCAATATTGTGTTATGGAAAGTTCTGCAAATTAAAATACAATTTTGTGTTTTTATTGCCATTCAATACAAATCTGTTGTGGCCGCATGATGGTTCTCAGCTTGTTACAGTGCGATTAGCAGAGCTCTCTGATGTGGTATTTAGGGTCTGGGAAGTTATAACATATATGTTGATAGATCCAAAATAGTTTTACATCCAAAATTCAGTGCTGACTAATCTCACAGCATTTCTGACTTAAATGAATGTAACTAGATGAAACACTATTTTTGCTTCATGCAGCCACCACCAGGGGGAGCTGTTGACATGTGATTATGTACAGCTAGTATTGGACCCAACCGCAGCAGTAGAAGTCTGTCTCCAGTGAGCGCCCTCTAGTGCCAGCTGTATGTAGCTGTAGTGAACTCATGCAGTGCTGGGTCTCAGAGCCGTTGCTACCTTCTTTTATGGCTGATTTGTACCTGATATTCAATGTAGGATTTGATGAATCTGCACTAATTGTGAATATATATTGCTCTCATTGCTTCTAAGATATGCTGGGCAAGTAGGTTATCTAATCGCTGGGATGAAGGACGCACAGGAAGCACAAATAGGAGACACTCTGCATTTACTGAAGCAGCCAGTGGCTCTGCCTGGCTTTAAGCCTGCGAAACCCATGGTGTTTGCAGGTGAGTTGAACCCTAATACAAATTAAATGGTCGCTGTACTTGATCTCATTCGATAGATAATGTGCAAAATCCCTTTATAAAGTTCTATTAAGTTGGAGTTACTTTTCAGGGGTTAGATAACCTAAAAGTGTCGGCCGGTAGGGTCTCCCTTCTGTCTAAGTGTAATTTGTCTCTAGCAGCAGAAACCCCCCTATATGGATTACCGGAAGAGGGGCTTGGCCTTCGTCTCTCTGCTCCTGCCTGTCAAACTGTATATGCAGGCTTAACAGAGATTCAGTCTTTCAGTTAATTGCAGGCATCTCATTAAGCAATGGCGGAAGCAATACGTGCTGAGTAATGAGAGAAGGGATGTCCCAGGACCTATAGTGCTGACAGAATGCTGATAAAGAGCAATCGTCCACTTCAAAAGAGTGGATGGCAAGTTACAGAGCATGTGTATTGGTACTGTTCCAGGACATACTGTTTTATCTACAGTCCATTTAGAATCAAAACTCTGTTCTACATAATATTGTACATGGAACAGAGTATTATGCCAATGTAACTGCAACACGCATCGAAGTCAAAATCTTAGCAGAATTACACCTATAGCCCCCTCAGACTATGCAAAACACCAATTGAGCTTTAACAACTTCAGCTCAAGTGCTCAAAAACTGTGTAACGGGGTCAGAAAGCTATTGTACAGTATACAGTATATATTTTATTAGCGTAATATTAAAACCTGTATTACAAGAGCACTTAGTTCAAGATTCAGCCTCCAGATGGCGTGACATCAGAGATTAGACCCATCTGCAAGAGCGTCCTCAGCAATGAATATATAGTCAATCACAGGGACTAGACGTGTAAAGGATCAGTACAACAGTATAACGAGTGTTGTGTAGAGATGAGCGAACCCGAACTGTAAAGTTTGGGGTTCATACCGGACACCTAGTGTCCAATGCTGAACTCCGAACACTGACAAGTCCGTTTTAAGAGTGAGAGACCTCCTAGCCCTTACTACGACCATTTTACAGCATCAAAGTTTGTGTCTCCATTGTCTTCTATGGGGTTCGGGTTCAAGTTCTGGTACCCGAACCAAACTTTGGACTAAAGTTTGGTCGAAACCGAGCATCCACGGGGTTCGCTCATCCCTAGTGTAGTGTAAATTCTACGTATTTTGCGCCTGAGTACCAGTAATGAGGAGATCCTTACCCATTATGTGCCTGCCACTCTCCTAAACACACGTTTCACTTTTTTAGCTTCTTCAGAGGGACACAGAGTATACCAAACACTGCCCCCCGGGCACCAGATGTAACCCACTGTATCAATTCCTTTAAGGCTAAAGTTACAGCTATAGAATAGATTGACCTTGACAATTCAAGTGCTTTCTTGTGGGAAGTATGTGCACCTCCCGATCATTTCAGTGGAGAGCGACCATTCCCAGCCACCTCTATTGAGAATCCATGACAGACACAGGCGCTGTACCCTCGCCTGTCACACTTTAGTAATCCTACTAATTCCTTGTAACAGCCAGGAACGCCTCCATGATTGGATTAGGAGCGGTGATCACAGAGTAGATAAATGCCAGAGAACCTTTATTCTGCAGCCGCATTTTTCATCCCATTAGACTCGGCCTATTTTACAGAAGCCGAGATAATTGAGGAGAGATGTAAGGAAGGAACCTCACGATCCTCCAGGACTAGTCAGCTCAGAGCCGTGACGTGTGGACAAGGTTTTTCTACATTGTGGGGAATTTAGGGAGCGCTGCAGCAAGGGGGTTGGTAATGACACGCCACCGTGACACATAATGCATGGACTGTCTCCTCTCATTTGTTCTTTGAAGCTTGTTTTTCTCGTGAGTGATGCTCGGCGCATGAGAAAAGCCCAAACAATTAACATCAAATGGGTTTTCTGCAATTTGTAAAATCCTGCGCCTCGCTGATCCCCCGCTGCGGCTCCCCACAGGTGGATTATAATGAGGGCAATCCGGGCTACCGCCCGGGGCCTCCGGTCTCTATGGCCAGACTGCCCTCATTATATGTGCAGCCCCGCGGCACATACCGGCAGACAGTGGCAGGGGGGGGCCCCGGACCACTCCCCCAGCAGCGGTGCACAGCCGCTGCTTCTTCTTCGGCCGGGCCAGCACTGCAGCAGTTAACTTCCCTCTGCTGGCCCTGTGCGCGGCCGTGTCTCCTAGCTGTGACGTCACGCAGTGCGCACCCGGCCTGCACTGCTACTTACCACCGGAGAGGAGCAGGAGCCAGGAGGACTGGAGCCGAGCCGGGGGATGGTGAGTGAGTGAGTGAGTGAGTGAGTGAGTGAGTGAGTGTGTGTGTGTGTGTGTGTGTGTGTGAGTGTGTGTGAGTGTGAGTCTGTCTGTGTGTATGTGTATGTATGTATGTGTGTGCAGGCAGATATCATTGTGTGATGTCGGTTTATATGTATTTTTGTGTTTCAAATGTGTTTATGCGTGTATGTGTGGCACCCCAGGGGTCTGGTTTCCACAGTAATGTAATGTTATGTCTGAGAGCAGGTGGGAGGTCCTTTGGTCAGGGATCCTGTGCATGCCACACCTCCTGCCCAGTCTTGGGAGGGGAAGAACTTCCCCTATATAAACCCGGGGCTGAAGCAGGGTTAGTCAGTCAAGGAGAGTAGAGACAAGAAACAGTCATAGGAAGAAACAGCAGAAGCTCAGTGGGAGCAATACTACTACGAGTCAGGGGCTGGCAGCTGCAGAGCTCGCCCTGACTGAGAAGCTTTCTTACCGGACCCGGCGTCCGAGGCTGTGGGGACTAACTCTTACCCAGCAGCAGAAGCCGACCGGCAGGGGATTTCAGGTCCTCAGGCCCAGAAACCCGAAGGCACGGTCACACGCGTGGGACCAGCACCGCCATCGTGGAGCGGAAGCCATTAGAAGGCCCCGAGTCACCGGCCATACGGGTGAGCACCACACGGTACACTCAGGGACGTGGGCTACTTATATCCGCTTCTAGCAAGGTAGCCAGAAGAGTACAGTCAGTTTGGGAGGCCTACAACTCCGCCTGGCCAGGGGAGATCCCATCTGCTCAAGGACTGACCAGGCCCCGTTCGCTAGCAAGTACTCCGGGAGGGTCTATCGTTGTTACCAGTAAAGACCCTGAATTACACCGCACCGTCTCTGAGTGGTTCCTGCTACCCCCATCATCCACGTCGGCTGCCCTGAGGCCATACCCCTCCCGTTGGGGGCTATACTATCACGCTGCACAATTCTACACCGGCCTCAGCGGTCTGCCCTGCAGCGGCAGCTCCATAGCTGCAAATCAACGGGTGGCGTAGTCGACACTCAAATAACATCTATCAAGACTGCCACACACTGAGTTTGACTCCCTGGGCACGGACCGGGTCCCCGCCACTCGGAGACTACAACCCTCATCTGATCCGGTTCCGGGTAAGCCCCGTGCGCGAGACGCTGCGCGACACAGCAGGCCCAGGGGCGCGTCAACTTTGGCGTAGTCGGCAGGATTTCGTGCCCGCAACCACTGGGTACTGCGTGCCTGAAAAAGAGACTTTTAAAACTTACCATTCGTGAAGTTTTCCCGCCATCGGTGAAGATTCCCGCCATCCGGCGCCATTTTCAGCCTTCTTCCCGCCATCTGTGAAGATTCCCGCCATCCGGCGCCATCTTCAGCCTTCTTCCCGCCATCCGTGGAGTTTTCCCGCCGTTGGACGCCATCTTGAGGACGCCGCGCGGGAAGAAGAGGGGCGTGGACTCCGAAAAGCCCGCGAGAACTGAAGCCCCGCCTCACGTCCGGACGTTGCGTAAGGTCCTGGAAGGAGCCCAGCAGACGCCGACGTCACCGGAGCGCGACGGAAGGTCCTCAACCCTGACGATCCACTGCGGAGCCGCGGCCTACGGAAGAGGATCATCGCAAGGTAGGCCACGGTCCACTAGGGGGGAGGAAGATGTCGGATACGGATGAGAGCTTCACTGCCTCAACCCCCGCCAGCGCTACCGCTGCTGCAGTTATGCCCTTCACCATGCCCTATATCCCGGGAGCAGCTTGGCTACCCCAGTACTCAGGGGAGTCATATACCCTGCATGACTTTAGAGAAAAGCTGGATAGCCTCTTCCAGGTGTACCCCCTCACAGAAGAGCAAAAAGTGAGCATCCTGGTGGCCCAACTAACCGGGGCAGCCAAAAGGGAAGTAAAATCCTGGCCACCTGGGAGGAAGACTGTCGCAGGGATACTAACCCGGCTGAAGGACACCTTTGATACCCGCACCTCAGCCGAGATCAAGCTTAGATTCTACGGGTGCAAACAGCGGGCCCATGAGAGTATAAGGGACTATGCCCTGAACCTACAAGAGGCCCTGAGAGCCGTTAAGCAGACCGACCCTGACGGCGTGGGAGACGAGGACAGGCTGTTGACTGAACAATTTATAGAGGGTTTATATTGCAATGCCCACCGAACCCAGTTGCGGGCAATGGCCTTACAGGACCCTCATCTGGGATTTGCACAGTTCAAGGACAGAGCCCTCCGGGTGCTCCGAGAACCGGCACCGGATGGCGTTGTGACCCACAGGCGCCCAGCTATCACTTACCACCAGGAGGCGGCGCCCTTGTCGGCAGGGTCTGTAGGGGCTGATGCGCAGGCTTTGAACAATGACCCGGCTCCAGACCTGCACCATCAGGTCCAAGAGCTAGCTAAAAGCGTTGCTGCGTTAACCCGAACTGTGCAGTCTTTACAGGCTTCCACTCCAGGGAAGATCCAGCTGGCATCCGGACCGGAGGACATCCCGTGGCGTCGACCAAGGAGGACCCCACCGGCCAGAGGAAGACCCAGTGACCGATACAGCGAGGACGGACGACCCATCTGCCGCTGCTGCAATCAACCCGGACATATGGCAAGGTACTGTTGTTTAAACGGGTACAACCTGGGGTAGAGGGCCAACCCCCAGGAAAAAGATCACCAGGCCCATCGAACTGGCGCGACAGATATGTGGGAGGACGTCCAGTCTTGCCTGTGGTACTGGATGGCATTCCCATGAGTGCCCTACTGGACACCGGGTCACAGGTCACCACCATCCCGTACGTGCTCTTTAAGCAGTACTGGAATGACTCGGATATTACCCGCTACCCTGACGACGACTTGAGTATCATCGCCAGCAATGGCCAGCCCGTGCCACAGATCGGATTTAAAGAGGTGACCATCAAAATCGGTAGAGTCGAACTGGCAGCACAGGGACTGATCATTGTAGATATTGACAAACATGAGAGTCACCCAAAAATAACTCTAGGAACTAATGTAATTGAAAATTGTCTTGCAGAGGTGATTTTCCTTTTACAGCAGGTTGCCAAGAACGCCAGCTCCGGCGAGCAGCGGGTGCTCCAGAAAGAGATCCGGGCACTGATGCGACGGCAACAGGTGGAACTCTCCGGCGGTGAGATTGGTAGCGTAAGAATGTGTGACCCTTTTCCTATTGCCATGCCCCCAAAAAGTGAAATGATGATTTGGTGCCGGGCAGCTATTGGTCTGAGAGGTAGAGATTACCAGGCAATGGTAGAACCAGTTTACTCAGACAGTAGGCCCACCATCTTGACAGCACGGGGGGTGGTTAATGTACGCCATGGGAGGGTGCCCGTTCGCATAATCAATATCGGGAAGAGGGAAGTGTACCTGCCCCGGTATGCCACGCTAGCCAAATTATATACCATTAACCAAAATGCTATACAATCTGTGGAACCCTTGCCTCCATCTCACCCGGAGGAAGGTAACGGCTCTAAGAAAACAATGGAGGACTGGTGTCAGCAACTACATTTGGGTACTGACTCCACTCCCTCACATCAGAAACAGGGAGTCTATCGGGTGGTTCAAGAGTACGAGAGAGTGTTTAGTAAACACCCGTTAGACTTCGGGCGAGTCAAGGGGGTAGAACACCACATCCCCACGGGAGACCATCCTCCCATAAAAGAGAGGTATCGACCCGTACCCCCTGCACACTACCAACACGCCAAGGGGATGCTTAGAGACATGAAGGAGGCTGGGGTGATCAGGGATAGCTGTAGCCCCTGGGCAGCTCCACTAGTCTTAGTCAGAAAAAAAGACAACACCATGAGGATGTGTGTAGATTACCGGAAAATCAACCGTATCACACACAAGGATGCGTACCCCTTACCAAGGATAGAGGAGTCATTGGCTGCTTTAAGATCTGCTAACTTCTTCTCTACCTTGGATCTCACTAGCGGGTACTGGCAGGTTCCTGTAGCAGAGGCGGACCGGGAGAAGACCGCATTCACCACCCCGATGGGACTTAGCGAGTTCACCTGCATGCCGTTCGGACTCTGCAACGCACCAGGAACCTTCCAACGACTAATGGAGTGTTGTCTGGGCCACAGAAACTTCGAGACGGTCCTGTTGTACCTGGACGATGTCATCGTATATTCCAAGACGTATGAGGACCACCTGAAACACCTGGCGGAAGTGTTCGAAGCTCTGGCGAGTTACGGCCTAAAGGTGAAACCCTCCAAGTGTCACCTCCTGAAACCAAAGGTGCAGTACCTGGGGCACGTGGTGAGCGCTGACGGAGTGGCTCCCGACCCTGATAAGATCACCGCAATTAAGGAATGGCCAAGCCCCTCCAGCGTAAAAGAAGTGCGGCAGTTCCTCGGGTTGGTAGGCTACTACCGAAGGTTTATTCCCGGTTTCACCAAAAAGGCAGCACCTATGCAGGACCTCCTGATAGGCCAGTCCCGGAAGGCCAAGAACCAGAAGCCGCCCTTCAAATGGGAGGAGCTGGAAGAAGAGTCCTTCCGCCAGCTGAAGATGGCCCTCACGGGGGACGAAATCCTGGCGTACCCGGATTATAGCCAGCCCTTTATCCTCTACACCGACGCCAGTAACATCGGGCTAGGAGCCGTACTGTCCCAGATCCAGCAGGGGAAGGAACGAGTAATCGCCTACGCCAGCCGAAAGCTGCGACCCACCGAAAGGAACCCCGAGAATTACAGCTCATTTAAGCTAGAGTTCCTGGCCGTAGTATGGGCAGTCACCGAGCGCTTTAAGCATTACCTCGCTTCTTCCCGGTTCACCGTGTACACGGATAACAACCCGTTGACACACCTGGACACGGCAAGACTCGGTGCCCTGGAGCAGAGGTGGATGGCCCGTCTGTCCAACTACGAGTTCACAATCAAATACCGGGCCGGACGCTCCAATACCAACGCAGACACCCTGTCCAGGATGCCCAACCTGCCGGACGAAGGAGAAGATCCGGAGGGACTGGAAGAAGTTGAACTCCCTGCGTTCCACCGTCATGGGACTATCCAGTATTCCCACCGGGTAAGGAGTAAGCAGGCTGCTACGTTGAACCCCTTACCTCACTACAACTGGGCGGAAACGCAAGACAGCGACCCTGCCGTCCGACTGGTGAAGGAGATGCTGACTCGCCCGGAGGCTTGCCTTGAACCAGATGCTCCGGAGGAAGCCAAACAACTATGGGCAGAGAGGAGTCGACTGTTCCTTTACAAGGGGAAGTTGTGCCGCAGAATGGTTAACTCCCGGACGCATGAACTACTCTGGCAAGTAGTGGTGCCACGAAGAGACGCAGCCATGGTGATGGAGGCATACCACGACGGAGCTGGACACTTCGGGTGGAAGAAGCTGGAGTTCCTGCTGCGCGAGCGATTCCACTGGGTAGGCATGAGGGGAACCATTGAGAAGTGGTGCAGAGACTGTGGCCCGTGCAACCTAAGAAGGAAGGACCGTGCCAGCCAGAAGACTCCCCTGCAGTCCATCGTCACCCGGCAGCCGTTGGAACTGGTAGCCTTGGATCATGTAAAACTGACCCCAAGCAGAAGTGGCTACGTCTACGCACTAACCATCGTGGATCACTACTCCCGGTTCTTGGTTGTCGTCCCCGTCAAGGACTTAACAGCTCGAACAGCAGCGAGAGCCTTCCAGCAGCATTTCTGCCGTCCACACGGGTACCCGGACCAAGTGTTGACAGACCAGGGACCTGCCTTTGAAGCGGAGGTCTTCCAAGAATTCTGCACTCTGTATGGCTGCCGGAAGATAAGGACGACACCCTATCATCCGCAAACTAATGGACTTTGTGAGAAAATGAACCAGGTGGTAATGGATCTTCTGAAAACGTTGCCCCTGGAAGAACGCAGTCTGTGGCCTGAGAAGCTGCCCGATCTGGTGGACCTATACAACCACATCCCGGTAGGTTCCACCAACTGTACCCCGGCTTACCTAATGAGGGCAAGACCTGGTAAGTTACCTGTTGACCTGGAAATGGGAGTCCTGACACCCGAGGACACTTCACCAGAAGCAGACTGGGACACAGAGAGGCAGCAGCAGTACCGGAGAGTACAGGAGAGCGTGGAGCGAAGTCTCTGTCAGGCTAGGGAAAGACAAGAGAAAACTTACAACCAGTATGCTCCCGCTGTTCCCCTGGTACCCGGAGAGCAGGTCTTGAAGAGGAAGAGACGGCTCCACAAGTTGGACGACCAGTGGGAGAAGGACCCGTACACCGTACTGCCCTCAAGCCACGAGAACCCGAAGGTTTGTACCATCAGTAAAGACGGAGGGGAAACCACAGCCATTGTATCCCGGGACCACCTGAAAAAGTGTCCCGAACAACTGAGGAACCCTGAAGAGGAACAAGAAGACCATCGACCCGTAGAGGAAAGGGAAGATATGGTTAGTACTGTGCTCGGGGACTTCCCTCGGTCTTGGACTCAAGTCAATGGTGCAGTTGTGGTACCCGTACTCACCTTCCTCCAACCAGCATCCCAAGCACCTACGGAGCAACAGGTAAAGCTGGAAGAACAGCCGGTCCAGGAGGCAGAAGACCCCACACCAGCAGACCAGGAGGATCAACCCTCTGCTTGCAGTGAGCCTGCCATATCCCTAGTGAGCCAAAGAGCCGGTAGACAGCTGCCCAGTTTACCCTTGACAGCTCCTACACCCTGTAGTTCAGGGCTAGACAGTCAGCTCCGTAGGTCCACTAGGGCCACTAGAGGCCAGTTACCCGCACGTTGGAGGATGTGAAGTGTATAAATTGTTTTATTTATGTTTACCTGTGTATTGTTGCTTGTGTATAATTTTGTGTTTCTAGTTATTTGTAGGCGTCCTTGGTGGATTTACCGGGAATCCTTGTACATAGTTGGAGCGTAACCCAGGATGGACTAGAGACTGTTAAGGACTCGGGGTAGGACAGACCCCTACCTGGTTACGTCTCCCTGTTTTGGTGAAATGGACACCTTGCTTTCCCTCAAAGACTGCACCCGGTTGCGGACACGCCGTGACCATTGTTATGTGTCTCTTTATTATAATGTTTTGGTTGTACTCTGTTATGTTTACAAAAATGTGTTTAGTCCTGGAGTACTAAATTTTACTAGGGGGGAATGTGGCACCCCAGGGGTCTGGTTTCCACAGTAATGTAATGTTATGTCTGAGAGCAGGTGGGAGGTCCTTTGGTCAGGGATCCTGTGCATGCCACACCTCCTGCCCAGTCTTGGGAGGGGAAGAACTTCCCCTATATAAACCCGGGGCTGAAGCAGGGTTAGTCAGTCAAGGAGAGTAGAGACAAGAAACAGTCATAGGAAGAAACAGCAGAAGCTCAGTGGGAGCAATACTACTACGAGTCAGGGGCTGGCAGCTGCAGAGCTCGCCCTGACTGAGAAGCTTTCTTACCGGACCCGGCGTCCGAGGCTGTGGGGACTAACTCTTACCCAGCAGCAGAAGCCGACCGGCAGGGGATTTCAGGTCCTCAGGCCCAGAAACCCGAAGGCACGGTCACACGCGTGGGACCAGCACCGCCATCGTGGAGCGGAAGCCATTAGAAGGCCCCGAGTCACCGGCCATACGGGTGAGCACCACACGGTACACTCAGGGACGTGGGCTACTTATATCCGCTTCTAGCAAGGTAGCCAGAAGAGTACAGTCAGTTTGGGAGGCCTACAACTCCGCCTGGCCAGGGGAGATCCCATCTGCTCAAGGACTGACCAGGCCCCGTTCGCTAGCAAGTACTCCGGGAGGGTCTATCGTTGTTACCAGTAAAGACCCTGAATTACACCGCACCGTCTCTGAGTGGTTCCTGCTACCCCCATCATCCACGTCGGCTGCCCTGAGGCCATACCCCTCCCGTTGGGGGTTATACTATCACGCTGCACAATTCTACACCGGCCTCAGCGGTCTGCCCTGCAGCGGCAGCTCCATAGCTGCAAATCAACGGGTGGCGTAGTCGACACTCAAATAACATCTATCAAGACTGCCACACACTGAGTTTGACTCCCTGGGCACGGACCGGGTCCCCGCCACTCGGAGACTACAACCCTCATCTGATCCGGTTCCGGGTAAGCCCCGTGCGCGAGACGCTGCGCGACACAGCAGGCCCAGGGGCGCGTCAACTTTGGCGTAGTCGGCAGGATTTCGTGCCCGCAACCACTGGGTACTGCGTGCCTGAAAAAGAGACTTTTAAAACTTACCATTCGTGAAGTTTTCCCGCCATCGGTGAAGATTCCCGCCATCCGGCGCCATTTTCAGCCTTCTTCCCGCCATCTGTGAAGATTCCCGCCATCCGGCGCCATCTTCAGCCTTCTTCCCGCCATCCGTGGAGTTTTCCCGCCGTTGGACGCCATCTTGAGGACGCCGCGCGGGAAGAAGAGGGGCGTGGACTCCGAAAAGCCCGCGAGAACTGAAGCCCCGCCTCACGTCCGGACGTTGCGTAAGGTCCTGGAAGGAGCCCAGCAGACGCCGACGTCACCGGAGCGCGACGGAAGGTCCTCAACCCTGACGATCCACTGCGGAGCCGCGGCCTACGGAAGAGGATCATCGCAAGGTAGGCCACGGTCCACTAGGGGGGAGGAAGATGTCGGATACGGATGAGAGCTTCACTGCCTCAACCCCCGCCAGCGCTACCGCTGCTGCAGTTATGCCCTTCACCATGCCCTATATCCCGGGAGCAGCTTGGCTACCCCAGTACTCAGGGGAGTCATATACCCTGCATGACTTTAGAGAAAAGCTGGATAGCCTCTTCCAGGTGTACCCCCTCACAGAAGAGCAAAAAGTGAGCATCCTGGTGGCCCAACTAACCGGGGCAGCCAAAAGGGAAGTAAAATCCTGGCCACCTGGGAGGAAGACTGTCGCAGGGATACTAACCCGGCTGAAGGACACCTTTGATACCCGCACCTCAGCCGAGATCAAGCTTAGATTCTACGGGTGCAAACAGCGGGCCCATGAGAGTATAAGGGACTATGCCCTGAACCTACAAGAGGCCCTGAGAGCCGTTAAGCAGACCGACCCTGACGGCGTGGGAGACGAGGACAGGCTGTTGACTGAACAATTTATAGAGGGTTTATATTGCAATGCCCACCGAACCCAGTTGCGGGCAATGGCCTTACAGGACCCTCATCTGGGATTTGCACAGTTCAAGGACAGAGCCATCCGGGTGCTCCGAGAACCGGCACCGGATGGCGTTGTGACCCACAGGCGCCCAGCTATCACTTACCACCAGGAGGCGGCGCCCTTGTCGGCAGGGTCTGTAGGGGCTGATGCGCAGGCTTTGAACAATGACCCGGCTCCAGACCTGCACCATCAGGTCCAAGAGCTAGCTAAAAGCGTTGCTGCGTTAACCCGAACTGTGCAGTCTTTACAGGCTTCCACTCCAGGGAAGATCCAGCTGGCATCCGGACCGGAGGACATCCCGTGGCGTCGACCAAGGAGGACCCCACCGGCCAGAGGAAGACCCAGTGACCGATACAGCGAGGACGGACGACCCATCTGCCGCTGCTGCAATCAACCCGGACATATGGCAAGGTACTGTTGTTTAAACGGGTACAACCTGGGGTAGAGGGCCAACCCCCAGGAAAAAGATCACCAGGCCCATCGAACTGGCGCGACAGATATGTGGGAGGACGTCCAGTCTTGCCTGTGGTACTGGATGGCATTCCCATGAGTGCCCTACTGGACACCGGGTCACAGGTCACCACCATCCCGTACGTGCTCTTTAAGCAGTACTGGAATGACTCGGATATTACCCGCTACCCTGACGACGACTTGAGTATCATCGCCAGCAATGGCCAGCCCGTGCCACAGATCGGATTTAAAGAGGTGACCATCAAAATCGGTAGAGTCGAACTGGCAGCACAGGGACTGATCATTGTAGATATTGACAAACATGAGAGTCACCCAAAAATAACTCTAGGAACTAATGTAATTGAAAATTGTCTTGCAGAGGTGATTTTCCTTTTACAGCAGGTTGCCAAGAACGCCAGCTCCGGCGAGCAGCGGGTGCTCCAGAAAGAGATCCGGGCACTGATGCGACGGCAACAGGTGGAACTCTCCGGCGGTGAGATTGGTAGCGTAAGAATGTGTGACCCTTTTCCTATTGCCATGCCCCCAAAAAGTGAAATGATGATTTGGTGCCGGGCAGCTATTGGTCTGAGAGGTAGAGATTACCAGGCAATGGTAGAACCAGTTTACTCAGACAGTAGGCCCACCATCTTGACAGCACGGGGGGTGGTTAATGTACGCCATGGGAGGGTGCCCGTTCGCATAATCAATATCGGGAAGAGGGAAGTGTACCTGCCCCGGTATGCCACGCTAGCCAAATTATATACCATTAACCAAAATGCTATACAATCTGTGGAACCCTTGCCTCCATCTCACCCGGAGGAAGGTAACGGCTCTAAGAAAACAATGGAGGACTGGTGTCAGCAACTACATTTGGGTACTGACTCCACTCCCTCACATCAGAAACAGGGAGTCTATCGGGTGGTTCAAGAGTACGAGAGAGTGTTTAGTAAACACCCGTTAGACTTCGGGCGAGTCAAGGGGGTAGAACACCACATCCCCACGGGAGACCATCCTCCCATAAAAGAGAGGTATCGACCCGTACCCCCTGCACACTACCAACACGCCAAGGGGATGCTTAGAGACATGAAGGAGGCTGGGGTGATCAGGGATAGCTGTAGCCCCTGGGCAGCTCCACTAGTCTTAGTCAGAAAAAAAGACAACACCATGAGGATGTGTGTAGATTACCGGAAAATCAACCGTATCACACACAAGGATGCGTACCCCTTACCAAGGATAGAGGAGTCATTGGCTGCTTTAAGATCTGCTAACTTCTTCTCTACCTTGGATCTCACTAGCGGGTACTGGCAGGTTCCTGTAGCAGAGGCGGACCGGGAGAAGACCGCATTCACCACCCCGATGGGACTTAGCGAGTTCACCTGCATGCCGTTCGGACTCTGCAACGCACCAGGAACCTTCCAACGACTAATGGAGTGTTGTCTGGGCCACAGAAACTTCGAGACGGTCCTGTTGTACCTGGACGATGTCATCGTATATTCCAAGACGTATGAGGACCACCTGAAACACCTGGCGGAAGTGTTCGAAGCTCTGGCGAGTTACGGCCTAAAGGTGAAACCCTCCAAGTGTCACCTCCTGAAACCAAAGGTGCAGTACCTGGGGCACGTGGTGAGCGCTGACGGAGTGGCTCCCGACCCTGATAAGATCACCGCAATTAAGGAATGGCCAAGCCCCTCCAGCGTAAAAGAAGTGCGGCAGTTCCTCGGGTTGGTAGGCTACTACCGAAGGTTTATTCCCGGTTTCACCAAAAAGGCAGCACCTATGCAGGACCTCCTGATAGGCCAGTCCCGGAAGGCCAAGAACCAGAAGCCGCCCTTCAAATGGGAGGAGCTGGAAGAAGAGTCCTTCCGCCAGCTGAAGATGGCCCTCACGGGGGACGAAATCCTGGCGTACCCGGATTATAGCCAGCCCTTTATCCTCTACACCGACGCCAGTAACATCGGGCTAGGAGCCGTACTGTCCCAGATCCAGCAGGGGAAGGAACGAGTAATCGCCTACGCCAGCCGAAAGCTGCGACCCACCGAAAGGAACCCCGAGAATTACAGCTCATTTAAGCTAGAGTTCCTGGCCGTAGTATGGGCAGTCACCGAGCGCTTTAAGCATTACCTCGCTTCTTCCCGGTTCACCGTGTACACGGATAACAACCCGTTGACACACCTGGACACGGCAAGACTCGGTGCCCTGGAGCAGAGGTGGATGGCCCATCTGTCCAACTACGAGTTCACAATCAAATACCGGGCCGGACGCTCCAATACCAACGCGGACACCCTGTCCAGGATGCCCAACCTGCCGGACGAAGGAGAAGATCCGGAGGGACTGGAAGAAGTTGAACTCCCTGCGTTCCACCGTCATGGGACTATCCAGTATTCCCACCGGGTAAGGAGTAAGCAGGCTGCTACGTTGAACCCCTTACCTCACTACAACTGGGCGGAAACGCAAGACAGCGACCCTGCCGTCCGACTGGTGAAGGAGATGCTGACTCGCCCGGAGGCTTGCCTTGAACCAGATGCTCCGGAGGAAGCCAAACAACTATGGGCAGAGAGGAGTCGACTGTTCCTTTACAAGGGGAAGTTGTGCCGCAGAATGGTTAACTCCCGGACGCATGAACTACTCTGGCAAGTAGTGGTGCCACGAAGAGACGCAGCCATGGTGATGGAGGCATACCACGACGGAGCTGGACACTTCGGGTGGAAGAAGCTGGAGTTCCTGCTGCGCGAGCGATTCCACTGGGTAGGCATGAGGGGAACCATTGAGAAGTGGTGCAGAGACTGTGGCCCGTGCAACCTAAGAAGGAAGGACCGTGCCAGCCAGAAGACTCCCCTGCAGTCCATCGTCACCCGGCAGCCGTTGGAACTGGTAGCCTTGGATCATGTAAAACTGACCCCAAGCAGAAGTGGCTACGTCTACGCACTAACCATCGTGGATCACTACTCCCGGTTCTTGGTTGTCGTCCCCGTCAAGGACTTAACAGCTCGAACAGCAGCGAGAGCCTTCCAGCAGCATTTCTGCCGTCCACACGGGTACCCGGACCAAGTGTTGACAGACCAGGGACCTGCCTTTGAAGCGGAGGTCTTCCAAGAATTCTGCACTCTGTATGGCTGCCGGAAGATAAGGACGACACCCTATCATCCGCAAACTAATGGACTTTGTGAGAAAATGAACCAGGTGGTAATGGATCTTCTGAAAACGTTGCCCCTGGAAGAACGCAGTCTGTGGCCTGAGAAGCTGCCCGATCTGGTGGACCTATACAACCACATCCCGGTAGGTTCCACCAACTGTACCCCGGCTTACCTAATGAGGGCAAGACCTGGTAAGTTACCTGTTGACCTGGAAATGGGAGTCCTGACACCCGAGGACACTTCACCAGAAGCAGACTGGGACACAGAGAGGCAGCAGCAGTACCGGAGAGTACAGGAGAGCGTGGAGCGAAGTCTCTGTCAGGCTAGGGAAAGACAAGAGAAAACTTACAACCAGTATGCTCCCGCTGTTCCCCTGGTACCCGGAGAGCAGGTCTTGAAGAGGAAGAGACGGCTCCACAAGTTGGACGACCAGTGGGAGAAGGACCCGTACACCGTACTGCCCTCAAGCCACGAGAACCCGAAGGTTTGTACCATCAGTAAAGACGGAGGGGAAACCACAGCCATTGTATCCCGGGACCACCTGAAAAAGTGTCCCGAACAACTGAGGAACCCTGAAGAGGAACAAGAAGACCATCGACCCGTAGAGGAAAGGGAAGATATGGTTAGTACTGTGCTCGGGGACTTCCCTCGGTCTTGGACTCAAGTCAATGGTGCAGTTGTGGTACCCGTACTCACCTTCCTCCAACCAGCATCCCAAGCACCTATGGAGCAACAGGTAAAGCTGGAAGAACAGCCGGTCCAGGAGGCAGAAGACCCCACACCAGCAGACCAGGAGGATCAACCCTCTGCTTGCAGTGAGCCTGCCATATCCCTAGTGAGCCAAAGAGCCGGTAGACAGCTGCCCAGTTTACCCTTGACAGCTCCTACACCCTGTAGTTCAGGGCTAGACAGTCAGCTCCGTAGGTCCACTAGGGCCACTAGAGGCCAGTTACCCGCACGTTGGAGGATTTGAAGTGTATAAATTGTTTTATTTATGTTTACCTGTGTATTGTTGCTTGTGTATAATTTTGTGTTTCTAGTTATTTGTAGGAGTCCTTGGTGGATTTACCGGGAATCCTTGTACATAGTTGGAGCGTAACCCAGGATGGACTAGAGACTGTTAAGGACTCGGGGTAGGACAGACCCCTACCTGGTTACGTCTCCCTGTTTTGGTGAAATGGACACCTTGCTTTCCCTCAAAGACTGCACCCGGTTGCGGACACGCCGTGACCATTGTTATGTGTCTCTTTATTATAATGTTTTGGTTGTACTCTGTTATGTTTACAAAAATGTGTTTAGTCCCGGAGTACTAAATTTTACTAGGGGGGAATGTGGCACCCCAGGGGTCTGGTTTCCACAGTAATGTAATGTTATGTCTGAGAGCAGGTGGGAGGTCCTTTGGTCAGGGATCCTGTGCATGCCACACCTCCTGCCCAGTCTTGGGAGGGGAAGAACTTCCCCTATATAAACCCGGGGCTGAAGCAGGGTTAGTCAGTCAAGGAGAGTAGAGACAAGAAACAGTCATAGGAAGAAACAGCAGAAGCTCAGTGGGAGCAATACTACTACGAGTCAGGGGCTGGCAGCTGCAGAGCTCGCCCTGACTGAGAAGCTTTCTTACCGGACCCGGCGTCCGAGGCTGTGGGGACTAACTCTTACCCAGCAGCAGAAGCCGACCGGCAGGGGATTTCAGGTCCTCAGGCCCAGAAACCCGAAGGCACGGTCACACGCGTGGGACCAGCACCGCCATCGTGGAGCGGAAGCCATTAGAAGGCCCCGAGTCACCGGCCATACGGGTGAGCACCACACGGTACACTCAGGGACGTGGGCTACTTATATCCGCTTCTAGCAAGGTAGCCAGAAGAGTACAGTCAGTTTGGGAGGCCTACAACTCCGCCTGGCCAGGGGAGATCCCATCTGCTCAAGGACTGACCAGGCCCCGTTCGCTAGCAAGTACTCCGGGAGGGTCTATCGTTGTTACCAGTAAAGACCCTGAATTACACCGCACCGTCTCTGAGTGGTTCCTGCTACCCCCATCATCCACGTCGGCTGCCCTGAGGCCATACCCCTCCCGTTGGGGGTTATACTATCACTCTGCACAATTCTACACCGGCCTCAGCGGTCTGCCCTGCAGCGGCAGCTCCATAGCTGCAAATCAACGGGTGGCGTAGTCGACACTCAAATAACATCTATCAAGACTGCCACACACTGAGTTTGACTCCCTGGGCACGGACCGGGTCCCCGCCACTCGGAGACTACAACCCTCATCTGATCCGGTTCCGGGTAAGCCCCGTGCGCGAGACGCTGCGCGACACAGCAGGCGCAGGGGCGCGTCATATGTATATGTCTGTATATGTTTGTGTGTGTGCGTGACTGCGTGCGGCCTCCTGCTGAGTATAGATGGCGCTGTGTGGCCTCCTGCTATCTCTGGGGGGGGGCGCCGTGCGGCCTCCCGCTGTGTATAGGTGGCTCCGTGCTGCCTCACGCTGTGTATAGATGGCTACGTGCGGCCTCCCGCTGTGTATAGATGGCACCGTGCGGCCTCTCGCTGTGTATAGATGGCACCGTGCGGCCTCCCGCTGTGTATAGATGGCTACGTGCGGCCTCACTCTGTGTATAGATGGCTACTTGCGGCTTCCTGCCGTGTATAGATGGCTCCGTGCTGCCTCACGCTGTGTATAGATGGCTCCGTGCGGCCTCCCGCTGTGTATAGATGGCACCGTGCAGCCTCCCGCTGTGTATAGATGGCACCGTGCGGCTCCCTGCTGTGTATAGATGGCACCGTGCGGCCTCCTGCTGTGTATAGATGGCACCGTGCGGCCTCCTGCTGTGTATAGATGGCACCGTGCGGCCTCCTGCTGTGTATAGATGGCACCGTGCGGCCTCCTGCTGTGTATAGATGGCACCGTGCGGCCTCCTGCTGTGTATAGATGGTACCGTGCGGCTCCCTGCTGTGTATAGATAGCTACGTGCGGCCTCCCGCTGTGTATAGATGGCTACGTGCGGCCTCCCGCTGTGTATAGATGGCTACATGCGGCCTCCCACTGTGTATAGATGGCACCGTGCGGCTCCCTGCTATGTATAGATAGCTACGTGCGGCCTCCCGCTTTGTATAGATGGCTACGTGTGGCCTCCCGCTTTGTATAGATGGCTACGTGTGGCCTCCCGCTGTGTATAGATTGCCACATGCAGCCTCCCGTTGTGTATAGATGGCTACGTGCGGCCTCCCGCTGTGTATAGATGGCTACGTGCGGCCTCCTGCCGTGTATAGATGGCTACGTGTGGCCTCCCGCTGTGTATAGATGGCTATGTGCGGCCTCCTGCTGTGTAAAGATGGCTACGTGCGGCCTCCCGCTGTGTATAGATGGCGCAGTGTGGCCTCCTGCTGTGTATAGATGGTTACGTGTGCTCAATATTGAGTCATAAAATTACCTGCCAGGGACATGCGGATGTGAAGCGTTCTTCACATGCATTTCCGCATGCGGGTTGACAAGCGCTTTCCAAGCGATTTTAGCATCACTTGGAAAGTACTTGACAACTTGGTCACACTATATAAATTCATGCAACCGGCATGGATTTACAGTTATATGAAAAAGTTTGGGCACCCCTTTTAATCTTAAGCTTAATGTTTTATAAAAATTGGTGTTTTTGCAACAGCTGTTTCAGTTTGATATATGTAATAACTGTTGGACACAGTAATGTTTCTGCCTTGAAATGAGGTTTATTGTACTAACAGAAAATGTGCAATCTGCAGTCAAACAAAATTTGACAGGTGCATAAGTATGGGCACCTCACCAGAAAAGTGACATTAATATTTAGAAGATCCTCCTATTGCAAAAATAACAGCCTCTAGTCGCTTCCTGTAGCTTTTAATGATTTCCTGGATCCTGGATGAAGGTATTTTTGACCATTCCTCTTTACAAAACAATTCCAGTTCAGTTAAGTTTGATGGTCGCCGAGCATGGACAGCCCTCTTCAAATGATCCCACAGATGTTCAATGATATTCAGGTCTGGGGACTGGGATGGCCATTCCAGAACATTGTAATTGTTCCTCTGCATGAATGCCTGAGTAGATTTGGAGCGGTGTTTTGGATCATTGTCTTGCTGAAAGATCCATCCCCTGCGTAACTTCAACTTTGTCACTGATTCTTGAACATTATTGTCAAGAATCTGCTGATACTGAGTGGAATCCATGCGTCCCTCAACTTTAACAAGATTCCCGGTGCCGGCATAGGCCACACAGCCCGAAAGCATGATGGAACCTCCACCAAATTTTACTGTGGGTAGCATGTGTTTTTCTTGGAATGCTGTGTTTTTTTGCCGCCATGCATAACGCCATTTTGTATGACCAAACAACTCAATCTTGGTTTCATCAGTCCACAGGACCTTCTTCCAAAAAGAAACTGGCTTCTCCAAATGTGCTTTTGCATACCTCAGCCGACTCTGTTTGTGGTGTGCTTGCAGAAATGGCTTCTTTCGCATCACTCTCCCATACAGCTTCTCCTTGTGCAAAGTGCGTTGTATAGTTGACCGATGCACAGTGACACCATCTGCAGCAAGTTGATGCTGCAGCTCTCTGGGCGTGGTCTGAGGATTGTCCTTGATTGATCTTACCATTCTTCTTCTCTGCCTTTCTGATGTTTTTCTTGGCCTGCCACTTCTGACCTTAACAAGAACTGTCCCTGTGTTCTTCCATTTCCTTACTATGTTCCTCACAGTGGAAACTGACAGGTTAAATCTCTGAGACAGCTTTTTGTATCCTTCCCCTGAACAACTATGTTGAATAATCTTTGTTTTCAGGTCATTTGACAGTTGTTTTGAGGAGCCCATGATGCCACTCTTCAGAGGAGATTCAAACAGGAGAACAACTTGCAAGTGGCCACTTGAAGTAGCTTTTCTCATGATTGCATACACCTGGCTCTGAAGTTCAAAGCTCAATGAGGTGACAAAACCAAAAAAAGTGCTTTAGTAAGTCAGTAAAAAGTAGGTAGGCGTATTTAAAACAAGATAATGATAAGGGTGCCCATACTTATGCACCTGTCAAATTTTGTTTGAATGCAGATTGTACATTTTCTGTTAGTACAATAAACCTCATTTCAAGGCAGAAACATTACTGTGTCCAACAGTTATTACATATATCAAACTGAAATAGCTGTTGCAAAAACACCAATTTTTATAAAACATTAAGCTTAAGATTAATAGGGGTGCCCAAACTTTTTCATATAACTGTATATAGTGTGACCATAAAAGAATGGTAAAAAATAAATATATACTTACCTTCTGATGGCCTGTCGACGTCAGCGGTCGCGTGACCCGTCACATGACTAAATGACGTCACGGCAGCTCCTTTTCAGACCATCGCGAGCTGCCGGCAAGCCAGGACGCATCGGATAAAGACACCGGGGGCCATCAGAAGGTAAGTATAATATTTATTTTTTATTTTATTCTTTTTTTACAGGTTCTATGGTACCCTGGTCCGGAGGAGAGTCTCCTTTTCTCCAAACCCGGGTACCATCCGCACATTGAAACGCATGGAATCTGCATGTACAGATGCAGTGATGCGGATTCCATGTGTTCCAATGCAAGTCAATGGCGGCGAAAGCGCCACGCTTCCGCAAAATAATTGTTATTGCTGCGGATTTTTGCGCAATGATAATCCGCAGCGGAAATTTCCGCAGCATGTGCACAGCACATGCGGATTATCATTGGGGAACATGGCAGACCTTCTACCAAGCGTTTTTTAAGCGTTTCTGCAGCGGAATTGCCGCTGCGGAAAATCTTAAAAAATGCGTAGTGGGCACACAGCCTAAAAAAAATTATTATAATTAATATTGTGCCAAATTAATTTCACGTGAACTATCACATGATCTATCACAGGGGATCATGTGACATGTCATACATACAGGTATATGTGCATGTGTGTGTGGGGGGGGGGGAAAGGGGCCGTGCCTTCTAAACTGCCCGGGGTCCTTGCTACTCTTAATCCACCCCTGTGGCTCCCCCACACCCACCACCATGCTGCCATACAATAATATAGTATTCGGACTATAAGACGCACCCCCCACTTTCCTCCAAAATTTTGGAGGAAAAAAGTGCATCTTATAGTCCGAAAAATACGGTAATTATTAAGAATAGGAGTTTTTTTTTTTTTTTTAAATGTAGGAACGATTCAATTATTCCCAAGATCTCACCCCATGGATGGATCCTTTGTATTTGCAATTGGTTGAGGAAGGGCATTGCTAACAATAGGAATTCCAGAGAATGGAGGACTTAACTACAACTCCCGGTATGTCCTTAGCAATGGTAAGGAGATACTGGGAGTTGTTACCAGTCATCATCAGACTGTGGACCGTATAGGAACCAATGTACTGATTAGATGCAAGCAGTGGAACTATTAAACGTTTAAAAAGTAACTTACATTTAGGGATATATATTACATGATTTAGGTCCTATAATTTTGAGCAGATTAGTGCGAATCTGAGACCCTGATCACTCAGAAGATCTCTTAGAAGTGAAGAGGTGAGGAGACATGACTGTGACTTTCTGCTGCATTTGCTCCGCTCAGTGTACTCTCCTATCTACTGAGCTGCGCTCTTCTAGGAGGTCTTTTAAGCAAAGGAGCAAAGGATTGGGGTCCCCACAAATCTGCTCAGAATTAATGACCCTAAATCACATTAAAAAATGTCCCAAAAGTTGATTTACTCTTTAAGGTTAATTTACACACACACACACACACACACACACACTGTATACGGCGTACGCACCACACATGCACACTGTATACGCCATACGCACCACACACACACTGTATACGGCGTACGCACCACACATACACTGTATACTCCGTACGCACCACACACACACTGTATACGGCGTACGCACCACACACACACACACTGTATACTCCATATGCAACACACACACACTGTATACGCCGTACACACCACACACACACTGTATATGGCGTACGCACCACACACACTGTATACGCCGTACGCACCACACACACACACATACATTGTATACGCCGTACACACCACACACACACACTGTATATGCTGTACATACCACACACACTGTATACGCCGTACACACCACACACACACTGTATACGGCGTACATACCACATGCACTGTATACGCCGTACGCACCACACACACACACACATTGTATACGCCGTACATACCACACACACACACACACACACTGTATACGCTGTACATACCACATACACTGTATATGCCGTACACACCACACACACACACACATTGTATACGCCGTACACACCACACACACACACACTCTATACGCTGTACATACCACATACACTGTATACGCCGTACACACCACACACACACACACTGTATACGCCGTACACACCACACACACTGTATGCGCCGTACACACCACACACACACACACTGTATACGCCGTACACACCACATACACTGTATACGCCGTACACACCACATACACTGTATACGCCGTACACACCACACACACACACACACACTGTATACGCTGTACATACCACATACACTGTATACGCCGTACGCACCACACACACACACACACACTGTATACGCCGTACACACCACACACACACACACACATTGTATACACCGTACGCACCACACACACACACTGTATACGCTGTACATACCACATACACTGTATACACCGTACACACCACACACACACACACTGTATACGCCGTACACACCACACACACTGTATACGCCGTACACACCACACACACACACACTGTATACGCCGTACACACCACATACACTGTATACGCCGTACACCACACACACACACACACTGTATACACCGTACGCACCACACACACACACACACACACTGTATACGCTGTACATACCACATACACTGTATACGCCGTACGCACCACCACACACACTGTATACGCCTTACACACCACGCACACACTGTATACGCCTTACACACCACACACACACTGTATACGCCGTACACACCATACACACTGTATACGCCGTACACACCACACACACTGTATACGCCGTACACACCACATACACTGTATACGCCGTACACCACACACACACACTCTGTATAAGCCGTACACACCACACACACACACTGTATACGCCGTACGCACCACACACACACACACACTGTATACGCTGTAAATACCACATACACTGTATACACCATATGCACCACCACACACACACTGTATACGCCGTACACACCACACACACACTGTATACGCCGTACGCACCACCACACACACGCAGTCTGTATACATCGTATGCACCACACACACACACTCTGTATACGCCGTACACACCACACACACACACACTGTATACGCTGTACATACCACATACACTGTATACGCCGTACACACCACACACACTGTATATGCCGTACACACCACATACACTGTATACGCCGTACACCACACACACACACTCTGTATAAGCCGTACACACCACACACACACACACACTGTATACACCGTACGCACCACACACACACACTGTATACGCTGTACATACCACATACACTGTATACGCCGTACGCACCACCACACACACTGTATACGCCTTACACACCACGCACACACTGTATACGCCTTACACACCACACACACACTGTATACGCCGTACACACCACACACACTGTATACGCCGTACACACCACATACACTGTATACGCCGTACACCACACACACACACACACACTGTATACGCCGTACACACCACACACACACTGTATACGCCGTACGCACCACACACACTGTATACGCCGTACGCACCACCACACACACGCAGTCTGTATACATCGTATGCACCACACACACACTGTATACGCCGTACACACCACACACACTGTATACGCCGTACGCACCACCACACACTGTATACGCCGTACACACCACACACACTGTATACGCCGTACACACCACACACACTGTATACGCCGTACACACCACACACACTGTATACGCCGTACACACCACACACACTGTATACGCCGTACGCACCACACACACACTGTATACGCCGTACGCACCACCACACACACGCAGTCTGTATACATCGTATGCACCACACATACACTGTATACGCCGTACGCACCACACATCCACTGTATACGCCATACTCACCACACACACGCACTCTGTATACACCATACGCACCACACACTGTATACGCCGTACGCACCACACATCCACTGTATACACCATACTCACCACACACACACTCTGTATACGCCGTACACACCACACACACACTGTATACGCCGTACACACCACACACACTGTATACACCGTACGCACCACACACACACGCACTCTGTATACACCGTACGCACCACACACACACACACGCACTCTGTATACACCGTACGCACCACACACACTGTATATGCCGTACACAGTGGCGTACTGCCAATGGCGGCAGACCAGGCGACTGCTATGGGGCCCATGAGCCGAGGGGGCCCATAGCAGTCCAGGGGTGGATATACCGCCACCGGTGCAGCTGTGCCGGGTCCCCACCATGCAGCTGCACCAAGGGGCCCACAAGGTGCAGCTGCTCCCTGCACGCAGCGGTCAGGGAGTGATCCCTACAGCTCCGCTGCTGTCAGGAGGAGAATAGCAGCGGAGCTGGAGGGTTCATCCTCTACTTCCTCCCTGACCCAGGCGCGCGCAGCTTGATGACGTCATCATGCAGCGCGCGCCTGGGTCAGGAAGAAAGCTGCCGGCAACCAGGAGGATGCTGCTGCAGGGGAGCGAGCTGAAGTAAGTTTTTTTTTTTTTTACTGAAATGCTGGGGAGGGGATGGGGCTGGGAAGAGCAATAATGGGGAGGATAGAGCTGGGGAGAGCAATGATGGGGATGGTGGGGAAGGGGAGAGCAATGATGGGGGTGCTGGGAGAGAGCAATGATGGGGGTGCTGGGAGAGAGCAATGATGGGGGTGCTGGGAGAGAGCAATGATGGGGGTGCTGGGACAGAGTAATGATGGGGGTGCTGGGAGAGAGCAATGATGGGAGTGCTGGGAGAAGCAATGATGGAGGTGCTGGCACAGAGCAATGATGTGGGTGCTGGGACACAGCAATGATGGGGGTGCTGGGAGAGAGCAATGATGGGGGTGCTGGGAGAGAGCAATGATGGGGGTGCTGGGAGAGAGCAATGGTGGGGGGCTGGGAGAGAGCAATGATGTGGGGCTGGGAGAGAGCAATGATGGAGGTGCTGGGACAGAGAAATGAAGGGGGTGCTGGGAGAGAGCAATGATGGGAGTGCTGGGAGAAGCAATGATGGAGGTGCTGGGACAGAGCAATGATGGGGGGCTGGGAGAGAGCAATGATGGAGGTGCTGAGACAGCGCAATGATGGGGGTGCTGGACAGAGCAAGGATGGGGGTTGGGAGAGAGCAATGATGGGGGTGGTGGGACAGAGCAATGATGCAGATGCTAAGAGAGAGAGCAATGATGGGGGTGCTGGGAGAGAGCAACGATGAGGGTGCTGGGACAGAGCAATGATGTGGGTGCTGGGACACAGCAATGATGGGGGTGCTGGGAGAGAGCAATGATGGGGGTGCTGGGAGAGAGCAATGGTGGGGGGCTGGGAGAGAGCAATGATGTGGGGCTGGGAGAGAGCAATGATGGAGGTGCTGGGACAGAGAAATGATGGGGGTGCTGGGAGAGAGCAATGATGGGAGTGCTGGGAGAAGCAATGATGGAGGTGCTGGGACAGAGCAATGATGGGGGGCTGGGACAGAGCAATGATGGAGGTGCTGAGACAGCGCAATGATGGGGGTGCTGGACAGAGCACTGATGGGGGTTGGGAGAGAGCAATGATGGGGGTGGTGGGACAGAGCAATGATGCAGGTGCTAAGAGAGAGAGCAATGATGGAGGTGTTGGGAGAGAGCAAAGATGGGGGTGCTGGGAGAGAGCAACGATGAGGGTGCTGGGACAGAGCAATGACGTGGGTGCTGGGACAGAGCAATGATGGGGGTGCTGGGAGAGAGTAATGATGGGGGTGCTGGGAGAGAGCAATGACGAGGGTGCTGGGAGAGAGCAATGATGGGGGTGCTGGGAGAGAGCAATTATGGGGGTTTCACTTTGCTTGTACTGTGAAGCCTTGTATGTTTTCCGTGTGCACATAGCCTTACAGTTAATTGGGGAGAGTCACAGAGACTGAATAATTTATATTATTGGCCGGTGCAGATTATAGTTAATGGGGGGCACAGTGCTGCTTATCACTTTATATTTTGATTACTAGGTGGTTAATAGTATATTAATGGGGGGGTTACATATCTGTATTCGAGGACACAGAGCGGGGGAGACACATGTATGCATACAATATGTGACCTTGTTATTTTCTAGGCTGGAGATCATCGTGACAAGACGAGTCGTGGCTGGGAGATGTCGACATGAAGGTCTGACCAGATGGAGAAGAAGAAGCAGAAACCGACTCTGATCAGATGAGACGTCTGCGGTAAGTGCCTGGATGTAAATATTATTCTGTATCTGCACTGTGTGACTTGGAGTGATAATGTTATCTGTAAAATCCCGTAGGCTGTACTCTCACATTTGTGTGAAATGTCCGTGTGCTGCCAGATCTTTTTATCGGATGGTTCACGGACTCGTACAGTTTTATAGATCCATTCACACATCCATGAAAATCACGGATCTGAGAATGAGATCTAAGAGGGTCAGAGAATGTCCTGTTCTGATCCAATATTGAGGATTAGAATAGGACATGCTCAATGCAGGGCAGCACACCGACACTGCACACAGATGCAGGAATGTAGCCTTATTATGTATAGCACAGTCCCTTAGTATATAGTGTACTCACTTATTATGTATAGCGCCATCCTTAGTTATATAGTTTCCTCTTTTATTATGTATAACACCCTCCCTTATTATGTACCATCCTCTCTAGCGGCTCACAGTTGGGGATCATACTGTGTTGGGGTCAGCATACTTTACCCTGGGAGTTGAGGTGGGGTACAGTAGGGTCATTATACTGTGCATGTGGAGGAGATCACCATGGGGGTATTATACTGTGTTTGGGGGGCCCTTTTATTGGCATCACACTTTATGGGCAATGAAAGAGATCTAGGATGTCAGCAGGAGGAAAATTACTATGTAAAGATGGAAAGTTGTGAGATCTGATCTTTGGTGACCCCGACAATTATTTAATTTTTTTTTTTGGGGGGGGGGCAATTAGAGCTTCTGCTATGGGGCCCCATGATTCCTATGTATGCCCCTGGCCGTACATACCACATACACTGTATACGCCATATACACCACCACACACACACACTGTATACGCCGTACACACCACACACACACATACACTGTATATGCCGTACGCACCACCACACACACGCACTCTGTATACACCCTGCGCACCACACACACACACTGTACATGCCGTAAGCACCACACACACTATATACGCCGTACGCACAACACACACACTGTATACGCTGTACACACCACACACACTGTATATGCCGTACGCACCACCACACACACACACACACTCTGTATACGCTATATGCACCACCACACACACACTCTGTATACGCCGTACGCACCACACATACACTCTGTATACGCCGTACGCACCACCACACACACACACACACTCTGTATACGCCGTACGCACCACACACACGGTATAAGCCGTACGCAGCCTCTTGCGTGGTACCACCAGCAGAACACTGTCGCAAACACGCCGCCGCCGGGATCAGCCGAATGATTCACTGACTGCCGCCATCTTTGTACAGGAGGAGCGCATGCGCAGTTTTAATGTGACTGCCGCTATCTGCCTACACAAAGATGGCGGCGATCTGATTTACTGCGCGGGGAGACAGCTCAAACGAGAGAACACATGAGGGAAGAAGACAGCACAGGGGTGGAGAGAGAGAGCAGACAAGGGGGAGAGCACATGGGATACACAGGTCAAAGAAGAGAGCACATGAGAGGAGAAGACAGCAGATGGGGGAGAGAGAAAGTGCACGGAGGGGAAAGAGACAGAGCACAGGGGGGGAGACAGCTCAAACGAGAGAACACATGAGGGAAGAAGACAGCACAGGGGTGGAGAGAGAGAGCAGACAAGGGGGAGAGCACATGGGGTACACAGGTCAAAGAAGAGATCACATAAGAGGAGAAGACAGCAGATGGGGGAGAGAGAAAGTGCACGGAGGGGAAAGAGACAGAGCACAGGGGGGAGACAGCTCAAACGGGACAGCACATGAAGGGAGAACACAGCACAGGAAGGAGAGAGAGACAGCAGACAAGGTGGAGAGCACATGGAGAAGATAGGTCAAAGAAGAGATCACATAAGAGGAGAAGACAGCAGATGGGGGAGAGAGAAAGCAGACAAGGGGGATAGCACATGGGGTACATGGGTCAAAGAAGAGAGCACAAAAGAAGAGAAGACAGCAGATGGGGGAGAGAGAAAGCGCACAGGGGGAGAGAGGCAGAGCACAGGGGGGAGACAGCTCAAACGAGAGAACACATGAGGGAAGAAGACAGCACAGGGGTGGAGAGAGAGAGCAGACAAGGGGGAGAGCACATGGGGTAGACAGGTCAAAGAAGAGAGCACAGACGGGAGAAGTCAGCACATGGGGGAAAGAGAGAGTGGATAGGTGGGTGAGCACATGGGGGGGAGAGATAGCTCAAACGGGACAGCACATGAAGGGAGAACACAGCACAGGAAGGAGAGAGACAGCAGACAAGGGGGAGAGCACATGGGGTAGACAGGTCAAAGAAGAGATCACATAAGAGGAGAAGACAGCAGATGGGGGAGAGAGAAAGTGCACAGAGGGGAAAGAGACAGAGCACAGGGGGGAGACAGCTCAAACGGGACAGCACATGAAGGGAGAACACAGCACAGGAAGGAGAGAGACAGCAGACAAGGGGGAGAGCACATGGGGTAGACAGGTCAAAGAAGAGATCACATGAGAGGAGAAGACAGCAGATGGGGGAGAGAGAAAGCAGACAAGGGGGATAGCACATGGGGTACATGGGTCAAAGAAGAGAGCACAAAAGAAGAGAAGACAGCAGATGGGGGAGAGAGAAAGCGCACAGGGGGAGAGAGGCAGAGCACAGGGGGGAGACAGCTCAAACGGGACAGCACATGAAGGGAGAACACAGCACAGGAAGGAGGAAAAGAGAGAGTGGATAGGTGGGTGAGCACATGGGGGGGAGAGATTCTCAACTGTGCAAAGCCTGCCCCCATCGTGACATTACTGCCCTCCCGATGAGACAGCATCGGGCCTCCATCTAGTATATACAGTACAGACCAAAAGTTTGGACATACCTTCTCATTTAAAGATTTTTCTGTATTTTCATGACTATGAAAATTGTACATTCACACTGAAGGCATCAAAACTATGAATTAACACATGTGGAATTATATACTTAACAAAAAAGCGTGAAACAACTGAAAATATGTCTTATATTCTAGGTTCTTCAAAGTAGCCACCTTTTGCTTTGATGACTGCTTTGCACACTCTTGGCATTCTCTTGATGAGCTTCAAGAAGTAGTCACCGGAAATGGTCTTCCAACAATCTTGACGGAGTTCCCAGAGATGCTTAGCACTTGTTGGCCCTTTTGCCTTCACTCTGCGGTCCAGCTCACCCCAAACCATCTCGATTGGGTTCAGGTCTGGTGACTGTGGAGGCCAGGTCATCTGGCGTAGCACCCCATCACTCTCCTTCTTGGTCAAATAGCCCTTACACAGCCTGGAGGTGTGTTTGGGGTCATTGTCCTGTTGAAAAATAAATGATGGTCCAACTAAACGCAAACCGGATGGAATAGCATGCCGCTGCAAGATGCTGTGGTAGTCATGCTGGTTCAGTATGCCTTCAATTATGAATAAATCCCCAACAGTGTCACCAGCAAAGCACCCCCACACCATCACACCTCCTCCTCCATGCTTCACGCTGGGAACCAGGCATGTAGAGTCCATCCGTTCACCTTTTCTGCGTCGCACAAAGACACGGTGGTTGGAACCAAAGATCTCAAATATGGACTCATCAGACCAAAGCACAGATTTCCACTGGTCTAATGTCCATTCCTTGTGTTCTTTAGCCCAAACAAGTCTCTTCTGCTTGTTGCCTGTTCTTAGCAGTGGTTTTCTAGCCGCTATTTTACCATGAAGGCCTACTGCACAAAGTCTCCTCTTAACAGTTGTTGAAGAGATGTGTCTGCTGCTAGAACTCTGTGTGGCATTGACCTGGTCTCTAATCTGAGCTGCTGTTAACCTGCGATTTCTGAGGCTGGTGACTCAGATAAACTTATCCTCAGAAGCAGAGGTGACTCTTGGTCTTCCTTTCCTGGGGCGGTCCTCATGTGAGCCAGTTTCTTTGTAGCGCTTGATGGTTTTTGCAACTGTACTTGGGGACACTTTCAAAGTTTTCCCAATTTTTCAGACTGACTGACCTTCATTTCTTAATGTAATGATGGCCACTCGTTTTTCTTTACTTAGCTGCTTTTTTCTTGCCATAATACAAATTCTAACAGTCTATTCAGTAGGACTATCAGCTGTGTATCCACCTAACTTCTGCACAACACAACTGATGTTCCCAACTCCATTTATAAGGCAAGAAATCCCACTTATTAAACCTGACAGGGCACACCTGTGAAGTGAAAACCATTTCTGGTGACTACCTCTTGAAGCTCATCAAAAGAATGCCAAAAGTGTGCAAAGCAGTCATCAAAGCAAAAGGTGGCTACTTTGAAGCACCTAGAATATAAGACATATTTTCAGTTGTTTCACACTTTTTTGTTAAGTATATAATTCCACATGTGTTAATTCATAGTTTTGATGCCTTCAGTGTGAATGTACAATTTTCATAGTCATGAAAATACAGAAAAATCTTTAAATGAGGTGTGTCCAAACTTTTGGTCTGTACTGTATATATATTACATATTCTACAAGCAGGGCTTGTGGATTGTCCATTACTATAATATACAACATATAAAGTGCAGTGCAGGAGGGGAAGGCGAAGGACATGACTAATCCCCCCAAATATTAATGATAGTGTGTAAAATAATCACAGGCTGCAATTACCCACAATGTTTTTTAGTTTTGTTTTTTTAAACAATTAATATCAACTTTTTCTTGTGGTTGTAAAAGTGAAATAACAGTGAGAGCCATGATGACATCACAATGCACATGACATCATAGACATGACAGCTGGAGTAGAATGTATGAAGCTCTGCACCAGAGCCATCTTGTGTCACTAGGATCTGACAGCTGGAAGGGGACGAGTCCAGGTAGGGGGCACATTACTTTTAAGCTTTGGTATACTTATAGCGTATCCCCCGGATTTATCATGGATCGCCAGAAACACTCTGTAATAAGACATTTTCAGGACCACCCCTTACCTAAATGAGGAGTCACTGATGATCTGTTGATATTAACAAGTATGGCAGCTAAACCCCCAGCAATGAGCTGCTATATTGCTGGGGAAGCAGCGTGTTACATGCCCCCTATAGCAGGAGGATGACAATGTGATGATACATATTTGTTGGGGGTCTTCCAGCTCTTTGCACTGGCTCCCCACTATGGCAGACTACAATGGCGCTCGCCCCCTATGTCACCCCTATGCTCTAGTAAGGCATGTAGATAGGGGGGGCTCAAGTTGGGACATCTTTATGGGGCTCCATTTTTGGATCGTTTTGCCATTGACGTGGTAGAATTACAGCACTTTGTAACAGAAATTTAGTAGCGTATGCCATCATTCTCTGTTGTCAGCTCTTTTGCTCCTGTGAATTCGGGGGGACATTGGAGTTGTAGTTTGGGTGGTCAGGACTGGCAGGATGGGGTCCTGGGTGGTATTTTAGTACATAGAGCAGTAGGTAATATAGATAAAATAAAAGGCTCCTTTTAAATGTGCGTCATAGAATTATAAAATGAGGTCGGGGTTTTGTCTTTTTATTGAATTAATTTTTTGTTGATGTTGTAAACTGGATCCATAAAAAGCAGTGAGAGTTTTAATGACATCACAGGGCGCGTGACATCATCGACATTCCATGACATCACAGATGAAATAGAATGGACACATTGCTAAACCTGAATCATTTTATGTCTTTAACCCCGGACAGCTTGAAGGAGACTGGTCCAGGTAAGCGTCTCTTCACACAATCTTGGGGTCCTGTTTACACATCATGTAGCTGGGGGTGTTTGTGGTGAAGTTCAGCACTGCACCATTTTGCCCCCCAAAAAATCAGAGCCAACACATCTGTGTCATGTGCTTATTGCTGTGATTGTCAAGGTGATGCCTTTAGGGATCGCTGACACTGCTGAGTAGCCGGCATATAACTCGGATGAGTATAGCACTCACTCCAATGTTATGCTATGGGGCAGTGCCAACTAGTGTTTATTTTCTCATGCCAAGTCGGCATGAGAAAAAAATTGCTGCATGCTGCAATTGGCAGAGTATATCAGACGACGCGCCCATACAAGTCTATGGATCCGTGAAAAACATCGGACTGCACTCAGATGTCATCCGAGTGCAGTCCAATATACGCCGGCTGACACACAATTGAGAAGATGGAGAAATTAAATGCTCCATCTTCTCCACACCTGTGATCCGAATCTCGCATGCGAGAGAATTGGATCACAAACACAATATTGTTGATATTTTCCATTGAAGTAAGGCCCCCCTAAGGCGAAGGTCTGGACAGTAAGAAACCCTTCCAGTGTCAATGACCACCTAATGGTTCAAAAATATCTACCCCACTTTTTGCTATAAAGTGTAGATTGAGCATCCCAGAATGCCAAAGGGGATCCAGAAACCAGAATATTTAATACCTTATTTCAATCAAACTTCACCAATCTTTTTTTTTTTTGGTTTGTCCCATAGGGCGGAACGTTAAGTCGTCTGAAGAAACGCAGTGAGAAGACATTCGTCTTGACTAGCGGAGAGGTTACTCCTTTGCTACAGGAGTCTGACAGGTAAGTGGACATTTTAACTCATCCATCAATTCCTCCCCTTGTAGATTTATTGCAGAATTGCCGTTTTAATCACCCAAAAAGCACATTGACCGGATATTTAACCAACTCACCACTTAGTTCAATCTAGCAATTTTAGGACTTCAATCCTGAAATACTTATTGGGTATAATGGCTTCACTGACTTAATTTCTAATATGTCCATTTTCCAACTTCAACCAAGAGGATATGCTGGTCTTGGAATATTTTCACTAGAACCGGTATAACTACGTCCATCATGCTCCTCCAGTTAGGAGGATAGACTGGGACATTGATGGTTTATCAGCCCCACACTGGCGGATCCAGATCCAACTTCCATTAGGAGGGCAGACTGGTGTACAGTGGGGAAAAGAAGTATTTAATACACTGCCGATTTTGCAAGTTTTCCCACCTACAATGAATGTAGAGGTCTGTAATTTTTATTGTAGGTCACTTCACCTGTGAGAGACCGAGTTTAAAAATAAAATCCAGAAAAATCACATTGTATGATTAACATTACATAATTCATTTGCTTTTTATTGCATGAAATAAGTATTTGATACAATAGAAAAATAGAACTTAATATTTGGTACAGAAACCTTTGTTTGCAATTACAGAGGTCAGATATTTCCTGTAGTTCTTGACCAAGTTTGCACATAATAAAGCAGAGATTTTGGCCCTCTCCTCCATATGGATCTTCTCCAGATCTTTCAAGTTTCGGGGCTGTTGCTGGGCAATATTGAGTTTCAGCTCCCTCCAAAGCTTTTCTACTGGGATCAGGTCTGGAGACTGGCTAGACCACTACAGGACCTTGAAATGCTTCTTATCGAGCCACGCCTTAGGTTGCCCTGGCTGTGTGTTTCGGATCATTGTCATGCTGGAAGACCCAACCACAACCCATCTTCAACATGCTTACTGAGGGAAGGAAGATACATGACCCCATCCATCCTCCCTTCAATACATTGCAGTCGTCCTGTCCCCTTTGCAAAAAAAAGCACCTCCGAAGTATGAGGTTTCCCCCGCCATGCTTCATGGTTGGGAGAGTGTTCTTGGGGTTGTACTCATCCTTCTTCTTCCTCCAAACAAGGTGAGTGGAGTGGACACCAAAAAGTTCTATTTTGATTTCATCTGACCACATGACCTTCTCCCATGCCTCCTCTGGATCATCCAGATGGTTATTGGCAACTTCAAACAGGCCTGGATATGTGCTGGGGTGAGCACTGGACCTTGTGTGCCCTGCAGGATTTTAATCCATGATAGCGTAGTGTGTAACTAATGGTAATGTTTGAGACTGTGGTGCCAGCTCTATTTAGGTCATTGACCAGGTCCTCCCATGTAGTTCTGGGCTGATTCCTGACGTTTCTCAGAATCATCCTTACCCCACGAGGCGAGATCTTGCATGGAGCCCCAGACCGAGGAAGACTTAGTCATCTTGTGTTTCTTCCATTTTCTAATAATTGCGCCAACAGTTGTTGGCGTCTCGTGAAGCTGCTTGCTTATTGTCCTGTAGCCCATCCCAGCCTTGTGTCTTTTATACAGGTAATAAGTTCAAACAAGTGCAATTAATACAGGTAATGAGTGCAGAGTAGGAGGGCTTCTTAAAGAAAAACTAACAAGTATGTGAGAGCCAGAATTCTTGCTGGTTGGTAGGTGATCAAATACTTATTTCATGCAATAAAATGCAATTTAATTATTTAAAAATCATACAATGTGATTTTCAGTTTTTTTATTTTTAGATTTTGTCTCTCACAGATGAAGTGACCTACGATAAAAATGACAGACCTCTACGCTCTTTGTAGGTAGGAAAACTTGCAAAATCGGCAGTGTATCAAATACTTATTTTCTCCACTGTAGTGCTGTCCAACATGACACCATCAAGCTCATCTTACCACTCCATACCAGGAGGGTAGATTGGGGCATTAACAGTTTAATCACTTTGTGTCCACAAGGCCATCTCTTCCAACTAGGAGCCTTAACTGGACTTACAGTGGTTTTATTCAGCTTATTGCAGCCATGTCCAGCTTGCACCTCCAACAAGGAGAGTAAACTGAAATGTAGATGTTTATCAACTTAAATGCTGAGCAGTCCATCCTATGACACCGGACCAGGAGGAGCAGCTGGACTTACACTGGTTTTGCTCAGCTCAGCCATACCCAACTTACAAATCCAACTTAAAGGATAACCTGGAAACTAAATGGTTAACCAACTTAAACGCCAACCAGTCCAATTTATGACTCCAGACCCCGAATATTAATTGAACTTACAATGATTTCATGTGTCTTATGACCAGTGGCGTAACTAGAGTCTGAATATATATATCCCGAATATGTCCCCCATTCTGCCGCTGTTCTTTATTGTATAAAAAAAAAACTAAGCCATTATACTCACCAGGGGTGTACATTCAAGTCATGGGGCTCCAGAGCATAAGTATAACGCACTCCCCATAGTCCTTCATATAGTATAATGCATCCCATAGTCCTCCATATAGTATAATGCATCCCATTCTCCTCCATATAATATACTGCACAGCCCATAGTCATCCATAAAGTATAATGTACAGCTCCTAGTCATACATGTAGTATAATGCACCCCATAGTTTTCAATAAAGTATAAAGCACCTCCACAGTCATACATAGTAGTATAATGCACCACATCATAATATATAGCAGTATAAATCACCCCCATAGTCATATATGGTAATATAATGTACCTCCATAGTCATATAAAGTAGTGTAATGCACCCCATAGTCATATATAGTAGTATAATGCACCTCCATAGTCATATATAGCAGTATAATGCACCCCCATCATCATATATAGCAGTATAATGCACCCCATCGTCATATATAGCAGTATAATTCAAGCCATAGTCCTATATAGCAGTATAATGCACCCCCAGTCATATATAGTAGTATAATGCACCCCATAGACATGTACAGTAGTATAATGCATCCTCATAGTCATATATAGTAGTATAATACACTTCATAGTCATCTATAGAAGTATAATGCACCCCCATCGTCACATAAAGCAGTATAATGCACTCCATAGTCATATAAGGCAGTATAATGTACCCCCATATAGTTTATATAGTAATATAATGCACCCCATAGTCATATATAGCAGTATATTGCACCTCCTGGTCATATATAGTTGTATAATGTACCCCCATAGTCATATATAATAGTATACTGCACCCCCATAGTCATATACACTAGTATAAAGCCTCCCATAGTCATATATAGTAGTATAAAGCACCCCATAGTCATATATAGTAGTATAAAGCACCCCATAGTCATTTATAGTAGTATAAAGCACCCCATAGTCATTTATAGTAGTATAATGTACCCCCCATAGTCATATATAGTAGTATAATGCACCCAACTGTCATATCAGTATAATGCACCCCCATAGTCATATATAGTAGTATAATGCACCCACATAGTCATATATAGTAGTATAATACACCTTCATAGTCATATACAGAAGTATAATGCACCCCTATAGTCATCCGTAGTAGTATAATACAACCCCAATAGTCATCCGTAGTAGTATAATACAACCCCCATAGTCATATATAGTAGTGTAATGCACCTCCATAGTCATAAATAGTAGTATAATGCACCACCATAGTCATAAATAGTAGTAAAATGCACCCTATAGTCATATATAGCACTATATTGCACTTCAGTCATATATAGCAGTATAATGTACCCCCATAGTCATATATAGCAGTATAATGTACATCATAGTCATATATAGCAGTATAATGCACCCTTATAGCCATATATAGTAGTATAGTATACCCCATATTCATATATAGTAGTATAATGTACCCCATAGTCATATAGCAGTATAATGCACCCCGTAGTCATATATAGTAGTATAAAGCATCTCATAGTCATATATAGTGTTACGGGTCCGGGGGGTGGAACCTCTGTGCTATGGTGCAAGGAGGGACCCAGAGGGGCGTAACTAAGTATCAACCCGGACCGACCCTGGTCGTACGGCGGCTAACGACTCCATGACCAGGGAGGGACCGAGCCGAGGGACCAGGTGCTACTCTGGGGATGACCTTGTAAGGGAGCAGGTGACCTTCACGGTACAGATGGCAGGGACTGACCGGAATAGCAGGTAGGCACAGCAGGCAGGCTGGCGAGCAGGAGTCTCTAGGTGGGCTGGCAGGTGGTCACGGCAAGTGACGGCAGAAGTCTCTAGGTGGTCACGGCAAGTGACGGCAGGAGTCTCTAGGTGGGCTGGCAAGTGGTCACGGCAAGTGACGGCAGGAGCCTCCAGGAAGGCACGGCAGGTAACAGGCAGGTCACAGGCAAGTGCTCCCAGGTGAGCGGGCTGACAGGCACGGCAGGTACCAGGCAGGCAACAGGCAAGTGCTCCCAGGTGAGCGGGCTGGCAGGCACGGCAGGTAACAGGCTGGTGGGCAAGACTGGTAGTCAGGCTAGCAGCGGGACCTGAGGGCTGAAGCAGAAGTCAGAAACACTGTGCAACAACTTTTGCTCGGGCACCTCCATTTTGGAGGAGGTGCCTTATATATGGGAGGACCCTCAGCTATTGGCCGAGGACTCCTTAGGACGGCGCATGCGGCCCCTTTAAGAGGGAGGGAGCGAGCGCGCCCTAAGCACAGTGCCCGGGGAGCTGCGCGCGCCGGCTGCAGGAAGAGGAGCGCTGGTGAACGCAGAGCGGGGAGCGAGGAGGTGAATGGGACGGCGTCTCTGCCTAGCAGGGGGCAGAGACGCCGATGCTACATATAGTAGTATGGCAACTTATTTAAAATAAATATTTAAATACTCTACCCACCTTCCCTTCACTCCCGCTCCGCAAGTCCTGTTGTGAAGCAGGCAGCTGACTTCGGCCTGTGACGGGAGTGCATGACGTTACTGCCATGCGCCCCGTCATGTGCTGGCCTATGATTGGCCGACAGAATGCATTGTCGCTAAAGGACCCAATAGGTATGTCCACAGCAATACACTTCAACTGGATGTGCGTAGGAGGACACACATCTAATTAAAGGTTCTGCTGGTGTCGGCGGGCCCCTGATCCTCCAGGCCTTTGTGACTTGCTGCGACCGCAGTCGTTACTCCCCTACTAATCACAACCATGACCAACTTCAACTAGAAGGATAACTGGGACATAAATATTTTGCTAAGTAAAATGTCGACCAGTCCATTCTGAGACTCCCGACATCAGACTTAAAATAGCTTCATTCTGTTTAAAGCAACCATTTACACCTCCTACCAACAAGAGGCCAAACTGGGACATGGATAGCACATTGAACAGGTCTGCCTTTAACATCTAAGTATGAGGGATGGACTGGAAATTTGTTGGCCTCACCAGCTACCCTCAGGACTGTACTTTATTAAGGCACCTCCTTGCTGTTTGATAGGATCAGCCGTTATAACCCGGAAGTCATTCTTACCAATATCAGCAGAATTGCTAGTTAATGAAGCATTGAGACAGTAAAGAAAACAAGCCTACAAACCACAATCGGCTGACATACCACTGAAAGTAGCCCGGGGCGGGCGGGCCCCACAGTCCGGACCCGGGGCGGGCGGGCCCCACAGTCCAGACCCGGGGCGGGCGGGCCCCACAGTCCGGACCCGAGGCTAGATCCGGGACAGGCGGCCTAACAATCCAGACACAGGGCGGACGGGCCCCACAGTCCAGGCTCGGGTTGGACGGGCCCCACAGTCCAGGCTCGGGTTGGACGGGCCCCACAGTCCAGGCTCGGGGCGGACGGGCCCCACGGTCCAGGCTCGGTGCGGACGGGCCCCTCGGTCCAGGCTCGGGGAGGACGGGTCCCTCAGTCCAGGCTCGGGGAGGACGGGTCCCACGGTCCAGGCTCGGGGAGGACGGGCCGCACGGTCCAGGCTCGGGCGAACAGGCCCCAAAGTCCAGGATCGGGGCGGATGGGGGGCCCCACAGTCCAGACCTGGGGCTAGTCCTGGGGCAGGTGGCCCCACAGTCCAGACCTGGGGCTAGACCCGGGGCAGGCGGCCCCAAGTGCGGACACGGGGCGGATGGGCCCCACAGTCTGGACTCGGGGCGGATGGGCCCCACAGTCTGGACTCGGGGCGGGCGGGACCCACAGTCAGGACACGGGGCGGGCGGGACCCACAGTCAGGACACGGTGCGGGCGGGCCCCGGCGGGCCCACAGTCAGGACACGGGGCGGGCGGGCCCCACAGTCAGGACACGGGGCGGGCGGGCCCCACAGTCGGGACACGGGGAGGGCGGGCTCCACAGTCAGGACATGGGGCGGGCGGGCCCCACAGTCAGGACACAGGACTAATCCCGGGGCAGGCGGCCCCACAGTCCAGACCTGGGGCTAGACCCGGGGCAGACGGCCCACAGTCCGGACACGGGGTGGACGGTCCCCACAGTCCGGACACGGGGGGAGCCACAGTTCGGACATATGGCGGACGGGCCCCACAGTCCAGGCTCGGGGCGGACGGGCCCCACAGTCCGGACGCGGGGCTAGTCCCAGGGCAGGCGGCCCCACAGTCCAGACCTGAGGCTAGACCAGGGGCAGGCGGCCCCACAGTCCAGACACGGGGTGGACGGGCCCCACAGTCCTGACATGGGGCGGACATGCCCCACAGTCCAGACCCGGGGCAGGCGGCCCCACAGTCCAGACTCGGGGCGAGCGGGGGGCCCCACAGTCCGTACCCGGGGCAGGCGGGGGGCCCCACAGTCGAGGCTCGGGGCGGACGGGCCCCACAGTCCAGGCTCGGGGCGGACGGGCCCCACAGTCCGGACACGGGGCTAGTCCCAGGGCAGGCGGCCCCACAGTCCAGACCTGAGGCTAGACCAGGGGCAGGCGGCCCCACAGTCCAGACACGGGGTGGACGGGCCCCACAGTCCTGACATGGGGCGGACATGCCCCACAGTCCAGACCTGGGGCAGGCTTCCCCACAGTCCAGACTCGGGGCGAATGGGGGGCCCCACAGTCCGTACCCGGGGTGGGCGGGGGGCCCCACAGTCCGTACCCGGGGCTGGCGGGGGGCCCCAACAGTCCAGACCTGGGGCTAGACTCGGGGCGGGCGGCCCCACCGTCCGGACCTGGGGCGGGTGGGGGGCCCCACAGTCCAGACCTGGGGCTAGACCCGATGCAGGTTGCCCCACAGTCCGGACACGGGGCGGACGGGCCCATAGTCCGGACACTGGGCGGCCGTAGTCCGGATATAGGGCGGCCGGGCCCCACAGTCCAGGCTCGGGGCTAGACCTGGGACGGACGGGCCCCACAGTCCAAGCTTGGGGCGGGCGTGCCCCACAGACCGGAAAAGGGGCTAGACCCGGGGCAGGCGGCCCCAAAGTCTAGACACGGGGCGGATGAGCCCCACAGTCTGGACACGGGGCGGGCGAGCCCCACAGTCAGGACACGGGGCGGGCGAGCCCCACAGTCAGGACACGGGGTGGGCGGGCCCCACAGTCAGGACACGGGGCGGGCGGGCCCCACAGTCAGGACACGGGGCGGGCGGGCCCCACAGTCAGGACACGGGGCGGGCGGGCCCCACAGTCAGGACACGGGGCGGGCGGGCGGGCGGGCCCCACAGTCAGGACACGGGGCGGGCGGGCTCCACAGTCAGGACACGGGGCGGACGGGCTCCACAGTCACGACACGGGGCGGGCGGGCCCCACAGTCCAGACCTGGGGCTAGACCTGGGGCAGGCGGCCCACAGTCCAGACACGGGGTGGACGGGCCCCACAGTCCGGACACGGGGCGGGCATGCCCCATAGTCCAGACCTGGGGCTAGACCCGGGGCAGGCGGCCCCACAGTCCAGACCTGAGGCTAGACCTGGGGCAGGCGGTCCCATGTTCTAGACACGGGGTGGACGGGCCTCACAGACCTGACATGGGGCGGACATGCCCCACAGTCCAGACCTGGGGCTAGACCCGGGGCAGGCGACCCACAGTCCGGACACGGGGTGGACGGGCCCCACAGTCCGGACACGGGGTGGACGGGCCCCACAGTCCGGACACGGGGGGACGGGCCCCACAGTCTGGACACGGGGCGGACGGGCCCCACAGTCCGGACACGGGGCGGACGGGCCCCACAGTCCGGACACGGGGCGGACGGGCCCCACAGTCCGGACACGGGGCGGACGGGCCCCACAGTCCGGACACGGGGCGGACGGGCCCCACAGTCCGGACACGGGGCGGACGGGCCCCACAGTCCGGACACGGGGCGGACGGGCCCCACAGTCCGGACACGGGGCGGACGGGCCCCACAGTCCGGACACGGGGCGGACGGGCCCCACAGTCAGGACACGGGGCGGACGGGCCCCACAGTCAGGACACGGGGCGGGCGGGACCCACAGTCAGGACACGGGGCGGGCGGGACCCACAGTCAGGACACGGGGTGGGCGGGACCCACAGTCAGGACACGGGGCGGGCCCCACAGTCAGGACATTGGGCGGGCGGGCTCCACAGTCAGGATACAGGGCGAGCAGGCCCCACAGTCAGGACACAGGGCTAATCCCGGGGCAGGTGGCCCCACAGTCCAGACCTGGGGTAGACCCGGGGCAGGCGGCCCACAGTCCAGACACGGGGTGGACGGGCCCCACAGTCCAGATACGGGGCGGGCATGCCCCATAGTCAAGACCTGGGGCTAAACCCGGGGCTGGCGGCCCCACAGTCCAGACCTCAGGATAGACCCGGGGCAGGCGGCCCCACATTCCAGACACGGGGTGGACGGGCCCCACAGTCCGGATACGGGGCGGGCATGACCCATAGTCAAGACCTGGGGCTAGACCCGGGGCAGGCGGCCCCACAGTCCAGACCTGAGGCTAGACCCGGGGCAGGCGGCCCCACATTCTAGACACAGGGTGGACGGGCCCCACAGTCCTGACACGGGGCGGACATGCCCCACAGTCCAGACCTGGGGCAAGACCCGGGGTAGGCTGCCCCACAGTCCGGACACGGGGTGGACGGGCCCCACAGTCCGGACACGGGGCGGACGGGCCCCACAGTCCGGACACGGGGCGGACGGGCCCCACAGTCCGGACACGGGAGGACGGGCCCCACAGTCCGGACAGGGGGCGGACGGGCCCCACAGTCCGGACACGGGGCGGACGGGCCCCACAGTCCGGACACGGGGTGGACGGGCCCCACAGTCCGGACACGGGGCGGACGGGCCCCACAGTCCGGACACAGGGTTAATCCCGGGGCAGGTGGCCCCACAGTCCAGACCTGGGGCTAGACCCGGGGCAGGCGGCCCACAGTCCAGACACGGGGTGGACGGGCCCCACAGTCCAGATACGGGGCGGGCATGCCCCATAGTCAAGACCTGGGGCTAAACCCGGGACTGGCGGCCCCACAGTCCAGACCTCAGGCTAGACCCGGGGCAGGCGGCCCCACATTCTAGACACGGGGTGGACGGGCCCCACAGTCCGGATACGGGGCGGGCATGACCCATAGTCAAGACCTGGGGCTAGACCCGGGGCAGGCGGCCCCACAGTCCAGACCTGAGGCTAGACCCGGGGCAGGCGGCCCCACATTCTAGACACAGGGTGGACGGGCCCCACAGTCCTGACACGGGGCGGACATGCCCCACAGTCCAGACCTGGGGTTAGACCCGGGTAGGCTGCCCCACAGTCCGGACACGGGGTGGACGGGCCCCACAGTCCGGACACGGGGCGGACGGGCCCCACAGTCCGGACACGGGGCGGACGGGCCCCACAGTCCGGACACGGGGCGGACGGGCCCCACAGTCCGAACACGGGGCGGACGGGCCCCACAGTCCGGACACGGGGCGGACGGGCCCCACAGTCCGGACACGGGGCGGACGGGCCCCACAGTCCGGACACGGGGCGGACGGGCCCCACAGTCCGGACACGGGGCGGACGGGCCCCACAGTCCGGACACGGGGCGGACGGGCCCCACAGTCCGGACACGGGGCGGACGGGCCCCACAGTCCGGACACGGGGCGGACGGGCCCCACAGTCCGGACACAGGGCTAATCCCGGGGCAGGTGGCCCCACAGTCCAGACCTGGGGCTAGACCCGGGGCAGGCGGCCCACAGTCCAGACACGGGGTGGACGGGCCCCACAGTCCAGATACGGGGCGGGCATGCCCCATAGTCAAGACCTGGGGCTAAACCCGGGGCTGGCGGCCCCACAGTCCAGACCTCAGGCTAGACCCGGGGCAGGCGGCCCCACATTCTAGACACGGGGTGGACGGGCCCCACAGTCCGGATACGGGGCGGGCATGACCCATAGTCAAGACCTGGGGCTAGACCCGGGGCAGGCGGCCCCACAGTCCAGACCTGAGGCTAGACCCGGGGCAGGCGGCCCCACATTCTAGACACAGGGTGGACGGGCCCCACAGTCCTGACACGGGGCGGACATGCCCCACAGTCCAGACCTGGGGTTAGACCCGGGGTGGACGGGCCCCACAGTCCGGACACGGGGTGGACGGGCCCCACAGTCCGGACACGGGGTGGACGGGCCCCACAGTCCGGACACGGGGTGGACGGGCCCCACAGTCCGGACACGGGGTGGACGGGCCCCACAGTCCGGACACGGGGTGGACGGGCCCCACAGTCCGGACACGGGGTGGACGGGCCCCACAGTCCGGACACGGGGTGGACGGGCCCCACAGTCCGGACACGGGGTGGACGGGCCCCACAGTCCGGACACGGGGTGGACGGGCCCCACAGTCCGGACACGGGGGGACGGGCCCCACAGTCTGGACACGGGGCGGACGGGCCCCACAGTCCGGACACGGGGCGGACGGGCCCCACAGTCCGGACGCGGGGCGCACGGGCCCAACAGTCCGGACACGGGGCGGACGGGCCCCACAGTCCGGACACGGGGCGGACGGGCCCCACAGTCCGGACACGGGGCGGACGGGCCCCACAGTCCGGACACGAGGCGGACGGGCCCCACAGTCCGGACACGGGGCGGACGGGCCCCACAGTCAGGACACGGGGCGGGCGGGACCCACAGTCAGGACACGGGGCGGGCGGGACCCACAGTCAGGACACGGGGCGGGCCCCACAGTCAGGACATTGGGCGGGCGGGCTCCACAGTCAGGATACAGGGCGAGCAGGACCCACAGTCAGGACACAGGGCTAATCCCGGGGCAGGTGGCCCCACAGTCCAGACCTGGGGCTAGACCCGGGGCAGGCGGCCCACAGTCCAGACACGGGGTGGACGGGCCCCACAGTCCAGATACGGGGCGGGCATGCCCCACAGTCAAGACCTGGGGCTAAACCCGGGGCTGGCGGCCCCACAGTCCAGACCTCAGGCTAGACCCGGGGCAGGCGGTCCCACATTCTAGACACGGGGTGGACGGGCCCCACAGTCCGGATACGGGGCGGGCATGACCCATAGTCAAGACCTGGGGCTAGACCCGGGGCAGGCGGCCCCACAGTCCAGACCTGAGGCTAGACCCGGGGCAGGCGGCCCCACATTCTAGACACAGGGTGGACGGGCCCCACAGTCCTGACACGGGGCGGACATGCCCCACAGTCCAGACCTGGGGCAAGACCCGGGGTAGGCTGCCCCACAGTCCGGACACGGGGCGGACGGGCCCCACAGTCCGGACACGGGGCGGACGGGCCCCACAGTCCGGACACGGGGCGGACGGGCCCCACAGTCCGGACACGGGGCGGACGGACCCCACAGTCCGGACACGGGGCGGACGGGCCCCACAGTCCGGACACGGGGCGGACAGGCCCCACAGTCCGGACACGGGGCAGACGGGCCCCACAATCCGGACACAGGGCTAATCCCGGGGCAGGTGGCCCCACAGTCCAGACCTGGGGCTAGACCCGGGGCAGGCGGCCCACAGTCCAGACACGGGGTGGACGGGCCCCACAGTCCAGATACGGGGCGGGCATGCCCCATAGTCAAGACCTGGGGCTAAACCCGGGGCTGGCGGCCCCACAGTCCAGACCTCAGGCTAGACCCGGGGCAGGCGGCCCCACATTCTAGACACGGGGTGGACGGGCCCAACAGTCCGGATACGGGGCGGGCATGACCCATAGTCAAGACCTGGGGCTAGACCCGGGGCAGGCGGCCCCACAGTCCAGACCCGAGGCTAGACCCAGGGCAGGCGGCCCCACATTCTAGACACAGGGTGGACGGGCCCCACAGTCCTGACACGGGGCGGACATGCCCCACAGTCCAGACCTGGGGTTAGACCCGGGGTAGGCTGTCCCACAGTCCGGACACGGGGTGGACGGGCCCCACAGTCCGGACACGGGGTGGACGGGCCCAACAGTCCGGACACGGGGTGGACGGGCCCCACAGTCCGGACACGGGGAGACGGGCCCCACAGTCCGGACACGGGGCGGACGGGCCCCACAGTCCGGACACGGGGCGGACGGGCCCCACAGTCCGGACACGGGGCGGACGGGCCCCACAGTACGGACACGGGGCGGACGGGCCCCACAGTCCGGACACGGGGCGGACGGGCCCCACAGTCCGGACACGGGGCGGACGGGCCCCACAGTCCGGACACGGGGCGGACGGGCCCCACAGTCCGGACACGGGGCGGACGGGCCCCACAGTCCGGACACGGGGCGGACGGGCCCCACAGTCCGGACACGGGGCGGATGGGCCCCACAGTCCGGACACGGGGCAGACGGGCCCCACAGTCCGGACACGGGGCGGGCGAGCCCCACAGTCAGGACACGGGACGGGCGAGCCCCACAGTCAGGACACGGGGCGGGCGGGACCCACAGTCAGGACACGGGGCGGGCGGGCCCCACAGTCAGGACACGGGGCGGGCCCCACAGTCAGGACATTGGGCGGGCGGGCTCCACAGTCAGGATACAGGGCGAGCAGGCCCCACAGTCCGGACACAGGGCTAATCCCGGGGCAGGTGGCCCCACAGTCCAGACCTGGGGCTAGACCCGGGGCAGGCGGCCCACAGTCCAGACACGGGGTGGACGATCCCCACAGTCCAGATACGGGGCGGGCATGCCCCATAGTCAAGACCTGGGGCTAAACCCGGGGCTGGCGGCCCCACAGTCCAGACCTGAGGCTAGACCCGGGGCAGGCGGCCCCACATTCTAGACACGGGTTGGATGGGCCCCACAGTCCGGATACGGGGCAGGCATGACCCATAGTCAAGACCTGGGGCTAGACCCGGGGCAGGCGGCCCCACAGTCCAGACCTGAGGCTAGACCCGGGGCAGGCGGCCCCACATTCTAGACATAGGGTGGACGGGCCCCACAGTCCTGACACGGGGCGGACATGCCCCACAGTCCAGACCTGGGGCTAGACCCGGGGTAGGCTGCCCCAAAGTCCGGACACGGGGTGTACGAGCCCCACAGTCCGGACACGGGGCGGCCACAGTCCAGACATAGGGTGGGCGGGCCCCACAGTCCAGGCTCGAGGCTAAACCCGGGGAAGCCGGCCCCACATTTCAGACCCGGGGCGGGGGGCCACACAGTCCAGGCTCGGGGCGGATGGGCCCCACAGTCCAGGCTCGGGGCGGATGGGCCCCACAGTATTGGCTCGGGGCGAACGGGCCCCACAGTCCAGGCTCGGGGCGGACGGGCTCCACAGTCCAGACCTGAGACTCGGCCCGGGGCAGGCGGCCCCACAGTCCAGATACGGGGTGGACGGGCCCCACAGTCCTGACACGGGGCGGACATGCCCCACAGTCCAGACCTAGGGCTAGACCAGGGGTAGGCTGCCCCAAAGTCCAGACACAGGGTGACGAGCCCCACAGTCCGGACACGGGGCGGCCACAGTCCAGACATAGGGTGGGCCCCACAGTCCAGGCTCGGGGCTAAACCCGGGGCAGCCGGCCCCACAGTTCAGACCCGGGGCGGGGGGCCACACAGTCCAGGCTCGGGGCGGATGGGCCCCACAGTCCAGACTCGGGGCGGATGGGCCCCACAGTATTGGGTCAGAGCGAACGGGCCCCACAGTCCACGCTCTGGCCCCACAGTCCACGCTCGGGGCAGACGGGCCCCACAGTCCACGCTTGGAGCGGACGGGCCCCACAGTCCAGACTCGGGGCGGACGGGCCCTACAGTCTAGGCTCGGGGCGGGCGGGCCCATAGTTACGACATGGGGCGGGCGGGCCCCACAGGGCGGGCGGGCCCCACAGTCCGTACACGGGGCTAGTCCCGGGGCAGGCGGCCCCACAATCCGGACACGGGGTGGACGGGCCCCTCAGTCCGGACACGGGGCGGCCATAGTACGGACATAGGGTGGGCGGGCCCCACAGTCAGAACACGGGGCGGGCGGGCTCCACAGTCAGGACACGGGGCAACCAAGCCCCACAGTCCGGACACTGAGCTAATCCCGGGGCAAGCGGCTTCACAGTCCAGACCTGGGGCTAGACCCGGGGCAGACGGCCCACAGTCCGGACACGGGGTGGACGGGCCCCACAGTCCGGACACGGAGCAGGCATGCCCCACAGTCCAGACCTGGGGCTAGACCCGGAGCACGCGGCCCACAGTCCGGACACGGGGTGGACGGTCCCCACAGTCCGGACACGGGGGGAGCCACAGTCCGGACATATGGTGGACAGGCCCCACAGTCCAGGCTCGGGGCGGACGGGCCCCACAGTCCGGACACGGGGCTAGTCCCGGGGCAGGCGGCCCCACAGTCCAGACCTGAGGCTAGACCAGGGACAGGCGACCCCACAATCCAGACACGGGGTGGACGGGCCCCACAGTCCTGACATGGGGCGGACATGCCCCACAGTCCAGACCCGGGGCAGGCGGCCCCACAGTCCAGACTCGGGGCGAGCGGGGGGCCCCACAGTCCATACCCGGGGCGGGCTGGGGGGCCCCACAGTCCAGGCTCGGGGCGGACGGGCCCCACAGTCCAGGCTCGGGGCGGACGGGCCCCACAGTCCGGACACGGAGCTAGTCCCGGGGCAGGCGGCCCCACAGTCGAGACCTGAGGCTAGACCAGGGGCAGGCGGCCCCACAGTCCAGACACGGGGTGGACGGGCTCCACAGTCCTGACATGGGGCGGACATGCCCCACAGTCCAGACCCGGGGCAGGCTTCCCCACAGTCCAGACTCGGGGCGAGCGGGGGTCCCACAGTCCGTACCCGGGGCGGGCCCCACAGTCCGTACCCGGGGCTGGCGGGGGGCCCCACAGTGCAGACCTGGGGCTAGACTCGGGGCGGGCGGCCCCACTGTCCGGACGTGGGGTGGGCGGGGGGCCCCACAGTCCAGACCTGGGGCTAGACCCGATGCAGGCGGCCCCACAGTCCGGACATGGGGCGGACGGGCCCATAGTCCGGACACTGGGCGGCCGCAGTCCGGATATAGGGCGGCCGGGCCCCACAGTCCTGGCTCGGGGCTAGACCCGGGACGGACGGACCCCACAGTCCAAGCTTGGGGCGGGCGTGCCCCACAGACCGGAAACGGGGCTAGACCCGGGGCAGGCGGCCCCAAAGTCCAGACACTGGGCGGAAGAGCCCCACAGTCAGGACACGGGGCGGGCGAGCCCCACAGTCAGGACACGGGGCGGGCGAGCCCCACAGTCAGGACACGGGGCGGGCGAGCCCCACAGTCAGGACACGGGGTGGGCGGGGGTGGGCGGGCCCCATGGGCGGGCCCCACAGTCAGGACATGGGGCGGGCGGGCCATACAGTCAGGACATGTGGCGGGCGGGCTCCACAGTCAGGACACGGGGCGGGCGGGCCCCACAGTCCAGGCTCGAGGCTAAACCCGGGGAAGCCGGCCCCACATTTCAGACCCGGGGCGGGGGGCCACACAGTCCAGGCTCGGGGCGGATGGGCCCCACAGTCCAGGCTCGGGGCGGATGGGCCCCACAGTATTGGCTCGGGGCGAACGGGCCCCACAGTCCAGGCTCGGGGCGGACGGGCTCCACAGTCCAGACCTGAGGCTCGGCCCGGGGCAGGCGGCCCCACAGTCCAGATACGGGGTGGACGGGCCCCACAGTCCTGACACGGGGCGGACATGCCCCACAGTCCAGACCTAGGGCTAGACCAGGGGTAGGCTTCCCCAAAGTCCAGACACAGGGTGACGAGCCCCACAGTCCGGACACGGGGCGGCCACAGTCCAGACATAGGGTGGGCGGGCCCCACAGTCCAGGCTCGGGGCTAAACCCGGGGAAGCCGGCCCCACATTTCAGACCCGGGCGGGGGGCCACACAGTCCAGGCTCGGGGCGGATGGGCCCCACAGTCCAGACTCGGGGTGGATGGGCCCCACAGTATTGGCTCGGAGCGAACGGGCCCCACAGTCCACGCTCTGGCCCCACAGTCCACGCTCGGGGCAGACGGGCCCCACAGTCCACGCTTGGAGCGGACGGGCCCCACAGTCCAGACTCGGGGCGGACGGGCCCCACAGTCCAGGCTCGGGGCGGGCGGGCCCATAGTTACGACATGGGGCGGGCGGGCCCCACAGTCCGTACACGGGGCTAGTCCCGGGGCAGGCGGCTCCACAGTCTGGACACGGGGTGGACGGGCCCCACAGTCCGGACACGGGGCGGCCATAGTACGGACATAGGGCGGGCGGGCCCCACAGTCAGGACACGGGGCGGGCGGGCTCCACAGTCAGGACATGGGGCAGGCAGGCCCCACAGTCCGGACACTGAGCTAATCCCGGGGCAGGCGGCTTTCACAGTCCAGACCTGGGGCTAGACCCGGGGCAGACGGCCCACAGTCCGGACACGGGGTGAACGGGCCCCACAGTCCGGACACGGAGCAGGCATGCCCCACAGTCCAGACCTGGGGCTAGACCCGGAGCACGCGGCCCACAGTCCGGACACGGGGTGGACGGTCCCCACAGTCCGGACACGGGGGGAGCCACAGTCCGGACATATGGCGGACGGGCCCCACAGTCCAGGCTCGGGGCGGACGGGCCCCACAGTCTGGACACGGGGCTAGTCCCGGGGCAGGCGGCCCCACAGTCCAGACCTGAGGCTAGACCAGGGGCAGGCGGCCCCACAGTCCAGACACGGGGTGGACGGGCCCCACAGTCCTGACATGGGGCGGACATGCCCCACAGTCCAGACCCGGGGCAGGCGGCCCCACAGTCCAGACTCGGGGCGAGCGGGGGGGCCCACAGTCCGTACACGGGGCGGGCGGGGGGCCCCACAGTCCAGGCTCGGGGCGGACGGGCCTCACAGTCCAGGCTCGGGGCGGACGGGCCCCACAGTCCGGACACGGAGCTAGTCCCGGGGCAGGCGGCCCCACAGTCCAGACCTGAGGCTAGACCAGGGGCAGGCGGCCCCACAGTCCAGACACGGGGTGGACGGGCTCCACAGTCCTGACATGGGGCGGACATGCCCCACAGTCCAGACCCGGGGCAGGCTTCCCCACAGTCCAGACTCGGGGCAAGCGGGGGGCCCCACAGTCCGTACCCGGGGTGGGCGGGGGGCCCCACAGTCCGTACCCGGGGCTGGCGGGGGGCCCCACAATCCAGATCTGGGGCTAGACTCGGGGCGGGCGGCCCCACCGTCCGGACGTGGGGCGGGCGGGGGGCCCCACAGTCCAGACCTGGGGCTAGACCCGATGCAGGCGGCCCCACAGTCCGGACACGGGGCGGACGGGCCCATAGTCCGGACACTGGGCGGCCGCAGTCCGGATATAGGGCGGCCGGGCCCCACAGTCCTGGCTCGGGGCTAGACCCGGGACGGATGGACCCCACAGTCCAAGCTTGGGGCGGGCGTGCCCCACAGATCGGAAACGGGGCTAGACCCGGGGCAGGCGGCCCCAAAGTCCAGACACTGGGCGGAAGAGCCCCACAGTCAGGACACGGGGCGGGCGAGCCCCACAGTCAGGACACGGGGCGGGCGAGCCCCACAGTCAGGACACGGGGTGGGCGGGGGTGGGCGGGCCCCACAGTCAGGACATGGGGCGGGCGGGCCACACAGTCAGGACATGTGGCGGGCGGGCTCCACAGTCAGGACACGGGGCGGGCGGGCCCGGGCAGGCCCCGCCCCCACAGTCAAGACACGGGGCGGGCTGGCCCCACAGTCCGTACCCGGGGCTGGCGGGGGGCCCCACAATCCAGATCTGGGGCTAGACTCGGGGCGGGCGGCCCCACAGTCCGGACACGGGGCGGGCATGCCCCATAGTCCAGACCTGGGGCTAGACCCGGGGCAGGCGGCCCCACAGTCCAGACCTGAGGCTAGACCCGGGGCAGGCGGTCCCATATTCTAGACACGGGGTGGACGGGCCTCACAGACCTGACACGGGGCGGACATGCCCCACAGTCCTGACCTGGGGCTAGACCCGGAGCAGGCGACCCACAGTCCGGACACGGGGTGGACGGGCCCCACAGTCCGGACACGGGGTGGACGGGCCCCACAGTCCGGACACGGGGTGGACGGGCGCCACAGTCCGGACACGGGGTGGACGGGCCCCACAGTCCGGACACGGGGTTGACGGGCCCCACAGTCCGGACGCGGGGTGGACGGGCCCCACAGTCCGGACGCGGGGTGGACGGGCCCCACAGTCCGGACGTGGGGTGGACGGGCCCCACAGTCCGGACGCGGGGTGGACGGGCCCCACAGTCCGGACACGGGGCGGGCGAGCCCCACAGTCCGGACACGGGGCGGGCGAGCCCCACAGTCCGGACACGGGGCGGGCGAGCCCCACAGTCAGGACACGGGGCGGGCGGGCCCCACAGTCAGGACACGGGGCGGGCGGGCCCAACAGTCCAGACCTGGGGCTAGACCCGGGGCAGGCGGCCCACAGTCCAGACACGGGGTGGACGGGCCCCACAATCCGGACACGGGGCGGGCACAGTCCAGACATAGGGTGGGCGGGCCCCACAGTCCAGGCTCGGGGCTAAACCCGGGGAAGCCGGCCCCACATTTCAGACCCGGGGCGGCGGGCCCCACAGTCCAGGCTCGGGGCGGATGGGCCCCACAGTCCAGGCTCGGGGCGGATGGGCCCCACAGTATTGTCTCGGGGCCAACGGGCCCCACAGTCCAGGCTTGGGGCGGACTGGCTCCACAGTCCAGACCTGAGGCTCGGCCCGGGGCAGGCGGCCCCACAGTCCAGATACGGGGTGGACGGGCCCCACCGTCCTGACACGGGGCGGACATGCCCCACAGTCCAGACCTAGGGCTAGACCAGGGGTAGGCTGCCCCAAAGTACAGACACGGGGTGACGAGCCCCACAGTCCGGACACGGGGCGGCCACAGTCCAGACATAGGGTGGGCGGGCCCCAGGGTGGGCGGGCCCCACAGTCCAGGCTCGGGGCTAAACCCGGGGAAGCCGGCCCCAGATTTCAGACCCGGGGCGGGGGGCCCCACAGTCCAGGCTCGGGGCGGATAGGCCCCACAGTCCAGACTCGGGGCGGATGGGCCCCACAGTATTGGCTCGGAGCGAACGGGCCCCACAGTCCACGCTCTGGCCCCACAGTCCACGCTCGGGGCAGACGGGCCCCACAGTCCACGCTTGGAGCGGACGGGCCCCACAGTCCAGACTCGGGGCGGACGGGCCCCACAGTCCAGGCTCGGGGCGGGCGGGCCCATAGTTACGACACGGGGCGGGCGGGCCCCACAGTCCGTACACGGGGCTAGTCCCGGGGCAAGCGGCCCCACAGTCCGGACACGGGGTGGACGGGCCCCACAGTCCGGACACGGGGCGGCCATAGTACGGACATAGGGCGGGCGGGCCCCACAGTCAGGACACGGGGCGGGCGGGCTCCACAGTCAGGACACGGGGCAGGTGGGCCCCACAGTCCGGACACTGAGCTAATCCCGGGGCAGGCGGCTTCACAGTCCAGACCTGGGGCTAGACCCAGGGCAGACGGCCCACAGTCCGGACACGGGGTGGACGGGCCCCACAGTCCGGACACGGAGCAGGCATGCCCCACAGTCCAGACCTGGGGCTAGACCCGGAGCACGCGGCCCACAGTCCGGACACGGGGTGGACGGTCACCACACTCCGGACACGGGGGGAGCCACAGTCCGGACATATGGCGGACGGGCCCCACAGTCCAGGCTCGGGGCGGACGGGCCCCACAGTCCGGACACGGGGCTAGTCCCGGGGCAGGCGGCCCCACAGTCCAGACCTGAGGCTAGACCAGGGGCAGGCGGCCCCACAGTCCAGACACGGGGTGGATGGGCCCCACAGTCCTGACATGGGGCGGACATGCCCCACAGTCCAGACCCGGGGCAGGCGGCCACACAGTCCAGACTCGGGGCGAGCGGGGGTCCCCACAGTCCGTACCCGGGGCGGGCGGGGTTCCCCACAGTCCGTACCCGGGGCTGGCGGGGGGCCCCACAGTCCAGACCTGGGGCTAGACTCGGGGCGGGCGGCCCCACCGTCCGGACGTGGGGCGGGCGGGGGGCCCCACAGTCCAGACCTGGGGCTAGACCCGATGCAGGCGGCCCCACAGTCCGGACACGGGGCGGACGGGCCCATAGTCCGGACACTGGGCGGCCGCAGTCCCGATATAGGGCGGCCGGGCCCCACAGTCCAGGCTCGGGGCTAGACCTGGGACGGACGGGCCCCACAGTCCAAGCTTGGGGCGGGCGTGCCCCACAGTCCGGAAACGGGGCTAGGCCCGGTGCAGGCGGCCCCAAAGTCCAGACACTGGGCGGATGAGCCCCACAGTCAGGACACTGGGCGGATGAGCCCCACAGTCAGGACACGGGGCGGGCGAGCCCCACAGTCAGGACACGGGGCGGGCGAGCCCCACAGTCAGGACACGGGGCGGGCGGGCCCCACGGTCAGGACATGGAGCGGGCCGGCCCCAAAGTCCGGACACGGGGCGGATGAGCCCCACAGTCCGGACACGGGGCGGACGGGCCCATAGTCCGGACACTGGGCGGCCGCAGTCCCGATATAGGGCGCCGGGCCCCACAGTCCAGGCTCGGGGCTAGACCTGGGACGGACGGGCCCCACAGTCCAAGCTGGGGCGGGCGTGCCCCACAAACCGGAAACGGGGCTAGACCCGGGGCAGGCGGCCCCAAAGTCCAGACACGGGGCGGAGGAGCCCCACAGTCTGGACACGGGGCGGGCGAGCCCCACAGTCAGGACACGGGGCGGGCGGGCCCCACAGTCAGGACACGGGGCGGGCGGGCCCCACAGTCAGGACACGGGGCGGGCGGGCCCCACAGTCAGGACACGGGGCGGGCGGGCCCCACAGTCAGGACACGGGGCGGGCGGGCCCCACAGTCAGGACACGGGGCGGGCGGGCTCCACAGTCAGGACACGGGGCGGGCGGGCTCCACAGTCAGGACACGGGGCGGGCGGGACCCACAGTCCAGACCTGGGGCTAGACCCAGGGCAGGCGGCCCACAGTCCAGACACGGGGTGGAAGGGCCCCACAGTCCGGACACGGGGAGGACATGCCCCACAGTCCAGACCTGGGGCTACACCCGGGGCAGGCGACCCACAGTCCGGACGCGGGGTGGACGGGCCCCACAGTCCGGACGCGGGGTGGACGGGCCCCACAGTCCGGATACGGGGAGGACGGGCCCCACAGTCCGGATACGGGGTGGACGGGCCCCACAGTCCGGACACGGGGTGGATGGGCCCCACAGTCCGGACACGGGGTGGACGGGCCCCACAGTCCGGACACGGGGTGGACGGGCCCCACAGTCTGGACACGGGGCGGGCGAGCCCCACAGTCAGGACACGGGGCGGGCGGGACCCACAGTCAGGACACGGGGCGGGCGGGACCCACAGTCAGGACACAGGGCGGACGGGCCCCACAGTCAGGACATTGGGCGGGCGGGCTCCACAGTCAGGATACAGGGCGGGCAGGCCCCACAGTCCGGACACAGGGCTAATCCCGGGGCAGGTGGCCCCACAGTGCAGACCTGGGGCTAGACCCGGGGCAGGCGGCCCACAGTTCAGACACAGGGTGGACGGGCCCCACAGTCCAGATACGGGGCGGTCATGACCCATAGTCAAGACCTGGGGCTAGACCCGGGGCAGGCGGCCCCACAGTCCAGACCTGAGGCTAGACCCGGGGCAGGCGGCCCCACATTCTAGACACAGGGTGGATGGGCCCCACAGTCCTGACATGGGGCGGACATGCTCCACAGTCCAGACCTGGGGCTAGACCCGGGGTAGGCTGCTCCACAGTCCGGACACGGGGTGGACGGGCCCCACAGTCCGGACACGAGGTGGACGGGCCCCACAGTCCGGACACGGGGTGGACGGGCCCCACAGTCCGGACACGGGGTGGACGGGCCCCACAGTCCGGACACGGGGTGGACGGGCCCCACAGTCCGGACACGGGGTGGACGGGCCCCACAGTCCGGACACGGGGTGGACGGGCCCCACAGTCCGGACACGGGGTGGACGGGCCGCACAGTCCGGACACGGGGCGGACGGGCCCCACAGTCCGGACACGGGGCGGACGGGCCCCACAGTCCGGACACGGGGCGGACGGGCCCCACAGTCCGGACACGGGGCGGACGGGCCCCACAGTCCGGACACGGGGCGGACGGGCCCCACAGTCCGGACACGGGGCGGACGGGCCCCACAGTCCGGACACGGGGCGGACGGGCCCCACAGTCCGGACACGGGGCGGACGGGCCCCACAGTCCGGACACGGGGCGGACGGGCCCCACAGTCCGGACACGGGGCGGACGGGCCTCACAGTCTGGACACGGGGCTAGTCCCGGGGCAGCAGCCCCAAAGTCCTGACACCGTGCGGATGAGCCCCACAGTCTGGACACGGGGCGGGCGAGCCCCACAGTCAGGACACGGGGCGGGCGGGACCCACAGTCAGGACACGGGGCGGGCGGGACCCACAGTCAGGACACAGGGCGGGCCCCACAGTCAGGACATTGGGCGGACGGGCTCCACAGTCAGGATACAGGGCGAGCAGGCCCCACAGTCCGGACACAGGGCTAATCCCGGGGCAGGTGGCCCCACAGTCCAGACCTGGGGCTAGACCCGGGGCAGGCGGCCCACAGTCCAGACACGAGGTGGACGGGCCCCACAGTCCAGATACGGGGCGGGCATGCCCCATAGTCAAGACCTGGGGCTAAACCCGGGGCTGGCGGCCCCACAGTCCTGACCTGAGGCTAGACCCGGGGCAGGCGGCCCCACATTCTAGACACGGGTTGGACGGGCCCCACAGTCCGGATACGGGGCGGGCATGACCCATAGTCAAGACCTGGGGCTAGACCCGGGGCAGGCGGCCCCACAGTCCAGACCTGAGGCTAGACCCGGGGCAGGCGGCCCCACATTCTAGACATAGGGTGGACGGGCCCCACAGTCGAGGCTCGGGGCGGACATGCCCCACAGTCTAGACCTAGGGCTAGACCAGGGGTAGGCTGCCCCAAAGTCCAGACACGGGGTGACGAGCCCCACAGTCCCGACACGGGGCGGCCACAGTCCAGACATAAGGTGGGCGGGCCCCACAGTCGAGGCTCGGGGCTAAACCCGGGGAAGCCGGCCCCACATTTCAGACCCGGGGCGGGGGGCCACACAGTCCAGGCTCGGGGCGGATGGGCCCCACAGTCCAGACTCGGGCGGATGGGCCCCACAGTATTGGCTCGGAGCGAACGGGCCCCACAGTTCACGCTCTGGCCCCACAGTCCATGCTCGGGGCAGACGGGCCCCACAGTCCACGCTTGGAGCGGACGGGCCCCACAGTCCAGACTCGGAGCGGACGGGCCCCACAGTCCAGGCTCGGGGCGGGCGGTTACGACACGGGGCGGGCGGGCCCCACAGTCCGTACACGGGGCTAGTCCCGGGGCAGGCGGCCCCACAGTCCGGACACGGGGTGGACGGGCCCCACAGTCCGGACACGGGGCGGCCATAGTACGGACATAGGGCGGGCGGGCCCCAGTCAGGACAAGGGGCGGGCGGGCTCCACATTCAGGACACGGGGCAGGCGGGCCCCACAGTCCGGACACTGAGCTAATCCCGGGGCAGGCGGCTTCACAGTCCAGACCTGTGGCTAGACCCGGGGCAGATGGCCCACAGTCCGGACACGGGGTGGACGGGCCCCACAGACCGGACACGGAGCAGGCATGCCCCACAGTCCAGACCTGGGGCTAGACCCGGAGCATGCGGCCCACAGTCCGGACACGGGGTGGACGGTCCCCACAGTCCGGACACGGGGGGAGCCACAGTCCGGACATATGGCGGACGGGCCTCACAGTCCAGGCTCGGGGCGGACGGGCCCCACAGTCCGGACACGGGGCTAGTCCCGGGGTAGGCGGCCCCACAGTCCAGACCTGAGGCTAGACCAGGGGCAGGCGGCCCCACAGTCCAGACACGGGGTGGACGGGCCCCACAGTCCTGACATGGGGCGGACATGCCCCACAGTCCAGACCCGGGGCAGCCGGCCCCACAGTCCAGACTCGGGGCGAGCGGGGGGCCCCACAGTCCGTACCCGGGGCGGGCGGGGGGCCCCACAGTCCAGGCTCGGGGCGGACGGGCCTCACAGTCCAGGCTCGGGGCGGACGGGCCCCACAGTCCGGACACGGAGCTAGTCCCGGGGCAGGCGGCCCCACAGTCCAGACCTGAGGCTAGACCAGGGGCAGGCGGCCCCACAGTCCAGACACGGGGCAGGCTTCCCCACAGTCCAGACTCGGGGCGAGCGGGGGGCCCCACAGTCCGTACCCGGGGCGGGCGGGGGGCCCCACGGTCCGTACCCGGGGCTGGCGGGGGGCCCCACAGTCCAGACCTGGGGCTAGACTCGGGGCGGGCGGCCCCACCGTCCGGATGTGGGGCGGGCGGGGGGCCTCACAGTCCAGACCTGGGGCTAGACCCGATGCAGGCGGCCCCACAATCCGGACACGGGGCGAACGGGCCCATAGTCCGGACACTGGGCGGCCGCAGTCCGGATATAGGGCGGCCGGGCCCCACAGTCCAGGCTCGGGGCTAGACCCGGGACGGACGGGCCCCACAGTCCAAGCTTGGGGCAGGCGTGCCCCACAGACCGGAAACGGGGCTAGACCCGGGGCAGGCGGCCCCAAAGTCCAGACACTGGGCGGATGAGCCCCACAGTCAGGACACGGGGCGGGCGAGCCCCACAATCAGGACACGGGGCGGGCGAGCCCCATAGTCAGGACACGGGGCAGGCGGGCCCCACAGTCAGGACATGTGGCGGGCGGCCCGCCCCACAGTCAGGACAGGGGGCGGGCGGCCCGCCCCACCGGCCCGCCCCACAGTCAGGACACGGGGCGGGCGGCCCGCCCCACAGTCAGGACACGGGGCGGGCGGCCGGGCGGCCCGCCCCACAGTCAGGACATGAGGCGGGCGGGCCCCACAGTCAGGACATGGGGCGGGCGGGCTCCACAGTCCGGACACGGGGCGGACGGGCCCCACAGTCCGGACACGGGGCGGACGGGCCCCACAGTCCGGACACGGGGTGGACGGGCCCCACAGTCCGGACACGGGGTGGACGGGCCCCACAGTCCGGACACTGGGTGGACGGGCCCCCGTCCGGACACTGGGTGGACGGGCCCCACAGTCCAGACACGGGGTGGACGGGCCCCACAGTCCGGACACAGGTTGGACGGGCCCCACAGTCCGGACACGGGGTGGACGGGCCCCACAGTCCGGACACGGGGTGGACGGGCCCCACAGTCTGGACACGGGGCGGGCGAGCCCCACAGTCAGGACACTGGGCGGGGGGGACCCACAGTCAGGACACGGGGCGGGCGGGACCCACAGTCAGGACACAGGGCGGACGGGCCCCACAGTCAGGACACAGGGCGGGCCCCACAGTCAGGACATTGGGCGGGCGGGCTCCACAGTCAGGATACAGGGCGGGCAGGCCCCACAGTCCGGACACAGGGCTAATCTCGGGGCAGGTGGCCCCACAGTCCAGACCTGGGGCTAGACCCGGGGCAGGCGGCCCACAGTTCAGACACGGGGTGGACGGGCCCCACAGTCCAGATACGGGGCGGGCATGCCCCATAGTCAAGACCTGAGGCTAAACCCGGGGCTGGCGGCCCCACATTCTAGACACGGGGTGGACGGGCCCCACAGTCCGGATACGGGGCGGGCATGACCCATAGTCAAGACCTGGGGCTAGACCCGGGGCAGGCGGCCCCACAGTCCAGACCTGAGGCTAGACCCGGGGCAGGCGGCCCCACATTCTAGACACAGGGTGGATGGGCCCCACAGTCCTGACACGGGGCGGACATGCCCCACAGTCCAGACCTGGGGCTAGACCCGGGGTAGGCTGCCCCACAGTCCGGACACGGGGTGGACGGGCCCCACAGTCCAGACACGGGGTGGACGGGCCCCACAGTCCGGACACGGGGTTGACGGGCCCCACAGTCCAGACACGGGGTGGACGGGCCCCACAGTCCTGACACGGGGTGGACGGGCCCCACAGTCCTGACACGGGGTGGACGGGCCCCACAGTCCTGACACGGGGTGGATGGGCCCCACAGTCCGGATACGGGGTGGACGGGCCCCACAGTCCGGACACTGGGTGGACGGGCCCCACAGTCCGGAGACGGGGTGGACGGGCCCCACAGTCCGGACACGGGGCGGACTTTCCTCACAGTCCGGACACGGGGCTTGTCCCGGGGCAGGCGGCCCCAAAGTCCGGACACGGGGCGGATGAGCCCCACAGTCTGGACACGGGACGGGCGAGCCCCACAGTCTGGACACGGGGCGGGCGGGACCCACAGTCAGGACACGGGGCGGGCGGGACCCACAGTCAGGACACAGGGCGGATGGGCCCCACAGTCAGGATACAGGGCGAGCAGGCCCCACAGTCCGGACACAGGGCTAATCCCGGGGCAGGTGGCCCCACAGTCCAGACCTGGGGCTAGACCCGGGGCAGGCGGCCCACAGTCCAGACATGGGGTGGACGGGCCCCACAGTCCAGATACGGTGCGGGCATGCCCCATAGTCAAGACCTGGGGCTAAACCCCGGGCTGGCGGCCCCACAGTCCAGACCTCAGGCTAGATCCGGGGCAGGCGGCCCCACATTCTAGACACGGGGTGAACGGGCCCCACAGTCCGGATACGGGGCGGGCATGACCCATAGTCAAGACCTGGGGCTAGACCCGGGGCAGGCGGCCCCACAGTCCAGACCTGAGGCTAGACCCGGGGCAGGCGGCCCCACATTCTAGACATAGGGTGGACGGGCCCCACAGTCCTGACACGGGGCGGACATGCCCCACAGTCCAGACCTGCGGCTAGACCCGGGGTAGGCTGCCCCAAAGTCCGGACACGGGGTGTACGAGCCCCACAGTCCGGACACGGGGCGGCCACAGTCCAGACATAGGGTGGGCGGGCCCCACAGTCCAGGCTCGGGGCTAAACCCGGGGAAGCCGGCCCCACATTTCAGACCCGGGGCGGGGGGCCACACAGTCCAGGCTCGGGGCGGATGGGCCCCATAGTCCAGGTTCGGGGCGGATGGGCCCCACAGTATTGGCTCGGGGCGAACGGGCCCCACAGTCCAGGCTCGGGGCGGACGGGCTCCACAGTCCAGACCTGAGGCTCGGCCCGGGGCAGGCGGCCCCACAGTCCAGATACGGGGTGGACGGGCCCCACAGTCCTGACACGGGGCGGACATGCCCCACAGTCCAGACCTAGGGCTAGACCAGGGGTAGGCTGCCCTAAAGTCCAGACACGGGGTGACGAGCCCCACAGTCCCGACACGGGGCGGCCACAGTCCAGACATAAGGTGGGTGGGCCCCACAGTCCAGGCTCGGGGCTAAACCCGGGGAAGCCGGCCCCACATTTCAGACCCGGGGCGGGGGGCCACACAGTCCAGGCTCGGGGCGGATGGGCCCCACAGTCCAGACTCGGGGCGGATGGGCCCCACAGTCCACGCTCTGGCCCCACAGTCCACGCTCGGGGCAGACGGGCCCCACAGTCCACGCTTGGAGCGGACGGGCCCCACAGTCCGGACACGGGGTTGACGGGCCCCACAGTCCGGACACGGAGCAGGCATGCCCCACAGTCCAGACCTGGGGCTAGACCCGGAGCACGCGGCCCACAGTCCGGACACGGGGTGGACGGTCCCCACAGTCCGGACACGGGGGGAGCCACAGTCCGTACATATGGCGGACGGGCCTCACAGTCCAGGCTCGGGGCGGACGGGCCCCACAGTCCGGACACGGGGCTAGTCCCGGGGCAGGCGGCCCCACAGTCCAGACCTGAGGCTAGACCAGGGGCAGGCGGCCCCACAGTCCAGACACGGGGTGGACGGGCCCCACAGTCCTGACATGGGGCGGACATGCCCCACAGTCCAGACCCGGGGCAGGCGGCCCCACAGTCCAGACTCGGGGCGAGCGGGGGGCCCCACAGTCCGTACCCGGGGCGGGCGGGGGACCCCACAGTCCAGGCTCGGGGCGGACGGTCCCCACAGTCCAGGCTCGGGGCGGACGGGCCCCACAGTCCGGACACGGAGCTACTCCCGGGGCAGGCGGCCCCACAGTCCAGACCTGAGGCTAGACCAGGGGCAGGCGGCCCCACAGTCCAGACACGGGGCAGGCTTCCCCACAGTCCAGACTCGGGGCGAGCGGGGGGCCCCACAGTCCGTACCCGGGGCTAGCGGGGGGCCCCACAGTCCAGACCTGGGGCTAGACCCGATGCAGGCGGCCCCACAGTCCGGACACTGGGCGGCCGCAGTCCGGATATAGGGCGGCCGGGCCCCACAGTCCAGGCTCGGAGCTAGACCCAGTCCAAGCTTGGGGTTGGCGTGCCCCACAGACCGGAAACGGGGCTAGACCCGGGGCAGGCGGCCCCAAAGTCCAGACACTGGGCGGATGAGCCCCACAGTCAGGACACGGGGCGGGCGAGCCCCACAGTCAGGACACGGGGCGGGCGAGCCCCACAGTCAGGACACGGGGCAGGCGGGCCCCACAGTCAGGACATGTGGCGGGTGGCCCGCCCCACAGTCAGGACACGGGGCGGGCGGCCCGCCCCACAGGGCCCGCCCCACAGTCAGGACACGGGGCGGGCGGCCCGCCCCACAGTCAGGACACGGGGCGGGCGAGCCCCACAGTCAGGACACGGGGTGGGCGGGCTCCACAGTCAGGACACGGGGCGGGTGGGCCCCGGGCGGGTGGGCCCCACAGTCAGGACACGGGACGGGCTGGCCCCACAGTCCAGACCTGGGGCTAGACCCGGGGCAGGCGGCCCACAGTCCAGACACGGTGTGGACGGGCCCCACAGTCCGGACACGGGGCGGGCATGCCCCATAGTCCAAACCTGGGGCTAGACCCGGGGCAGACGGCCCCACAGTCCAGACCTGAGGCTAGACCCGGGGCAGGCGACCCACAGTCCGGACACGGAGTGGATGGGCCCCACAGTCCGGACACGGGGCTAGTCTCGGGGCAGGCGGCCCCAAAGTCCGGACACGGGGCGGATGAGCCCCACAGTCTGGACACGGGGCGGGCGAGCCCCACAGTCTGGGCACGGGGCGTGCGAGCCCCACAGTCTGGACACGGGGCGGGCGAGCCCCACAGTCAGGACACGGGGCGGGCGAGCCCCACAGTCCGGACACGGGGCGGGCGAGCCCCACAGTCCGGACACGGGGCGGGCGAGCCCCACAGTCCGGACACGGGGCGGGCGAGCCCCACAGTCCGGACACGGGGCGGACGGGCCCCACAGTCCGGACACGGGGCGGACGGGCCCCACAGTCCGGACACGGGGCGGACGGGGCCCACAGTCCGGACACGGGGCGGACGGGCCCCACCGTCCGGACACGGGGCGGATGGGCCCCACAGTCCGGACACGGGGCGGACGGGCTCCACAGTCCAGGCTCGGGGCGGACGGGCCTCACAGTCTGGACACGGGGCTAGTCCCGGGGCAGGCGGCCCCAAAGTCCGGACACGGGGTGGATGAGCCCCACAGTCTGGACACGGGGCGGGCGAGCCCTACAGTCTGGACACGGGGCGGGCGAGCCCCACAGTCCGGACACGGGGCGGGCGAGCCCCACAGTCCGGACACGGGGCGGACGGGCCCCACAGTCCGGACACGGGGCGGACGGGCCCCACAGTCCGGACACGGGGCGGACGGGGCCCACAGTCCGGACACGGGGCGGACGGGCCCCACCGTCCGGACACGGGGCGGACGGGCCCCACAGTCCGGACACGGGGCGGACGGGCTCCACAGTCCAGGCTCGGGGCGGACGGGCCTCACAGTCTGGACACGGGGCTAGTCCCGGGGCAGGCGGCCCCAAAGTCCGGACACGGGGTGGATGAGCCCCACAGTCTGGACACGGGGCGGGCGAGCCCTACAGTCTGGACACGGGGCGGGCGAGCCCCACAGTCTGGACACGGGGCGGGCGAGCCCCACAGTCTGGGCACGGGGCGGGCGAGCCCCACAGTCAGGACACGGGGCGGGCGTGCCCCACAGTCAGGACACGGGGCGGGAGGGCTCCACAGTCAGGACACGGGGCGGGCGGGCCCCACAGTCCGGACACTGAGCTAATCCCGGGGCAGGCGGCTTCACAGTCCAGACCTGAGGCTAGACCTGGGGCAGGCGGCCCACAGTCCAGACCTGGGGCTAGACCCGGAGCAGGCGGCCCACAGTCTGGACACGGGGTGAACGGTCCCCACAGTCCGGACACGGGGGGGCCACAGTGGGGACATAAGGCGGGCGGGCCCCACAGTCCAGGCTCGGGGCTAGACCCGGGGGCAGTCGGCCCCACAGTCCAGACCCGGGGCGGGGGGCCCCACTGTCCGGACCCGGGGCAAGCGGGGGATCCCACAGTCCGGACCCGGGGTGGGCGAGGGGCCCCACAGTCTGGAATCAGGGCGGGCGGGGGGCCCCACAGTCCGGACCTGGGGCTAGACCCGGGGCAGGCGGCCCCACAGTCCGGACACGTGGCGGCCGCAGTCCGGATATAGGGCGAGCCCCACAGTCTGGACTCGGGGTGGCCACAGTCCAGACATAGGGTGGGCGGGGTGGGCCGGGTGCCCACAGTCCCCACAGTCCAGGCTCAGGGCTAGACCCGGGGCGGGGGGAACACACAGTCCAGGCTCGGGGCTAGACCCGGGGAAGCCGGCCCCACATTTCAGACCCGGGGCGGACGGGCCCCACAGTCCAGGCTCGGGGCGGACGGGCCCCACAGTCCAGGTTCGGGCGGACGGGCCCCACAGTCCGGACATGGTGCTAGTCCCGGGGCAGGCGGCCCCACAGTCCAGACCTGAGGCTCGACTCGGGGCAGGCGGCCCCACAGTCCAGACACGGGGTGGACGAGCCCCACAGTCCTGACATGGGGCGGACATGCCCCACAGTCCTGACATGGGGCGGACATGCCCCACAGTCCAGACACGGGGCAGGCGGCCCCACAGTCCGGACACGGGGTGGGCGAGCCCTACAGTCCGGACACAGGGCGTCCGCAGTCCGGACATAGGGTGGGCGGGCCGCACAGTCCAGGCTCGGGGCCAGACCCTGGGCCAGACCCGGGGCAACCGGCCCCACAGTCCAGACTCGGGGCGGGCGGGGGGCCCCACAGTCCGTACCCGGGGCTGGCGGGGGGTCCCACAGTCCAGAGCTGGCGGGCCCCAAAGTCAGGACACAGGGCGGGCGGGCTCCAAAGTCAGGACACAGGGCGGGCGGGCCCCAAAGTCAGGACACAGGGTGGGCGAGCCCCACAGTCAGGACACAGGGCGGGCCCCACAGTCCGGACACGTGGCTAATCCCCACAGTCCGGACACGGGGTGGACGGGCCCCACAGTCCGGACACGGGGTGGACGGGCCCCACAGTCCGGACACGGGGTGGACGGGCCCCACAGTCCGGACACGGGGTGGACGGGCCCCACAGTCCGGACATAGGGCGGGCGGGCCCCACAGTCCAGGCTCGGGGCTAGACCCGGGGGCAGCTGGCCCCAAAGTCCAGACCCGGGGCGGGCGGGGGGGCCCCACAGTCCAAGTTCGGGGCGGACGGGCCCCACAGTCCAGGCTTGGGGCGGACGGGCCCCACAGTCCAGGCTTGGGGCGGTCGGGCCCCACAGTCCAGGCTCGGGGCGGACGGGCCCCACAGTCCAGGCTCGGGGCGGGCGGGCCCCACTGTCCAATCGGGGCGGTCGGGCCCCACAGTCCATGCTCGGGGTGGACTGGCCCCACAGTCCAGGCTCGGGGCGGACGGGCCCCACAGTCCAGGCTCGGAGCGGATGGGCCTCCCTTTAACGCTCGGGGCGGGCGTGCCCCACAGTCCAGGCTCGGGGCTAGTCCCGGGGCAGGTGGCCCCACAGTCGAGACCTGGGGCTAGACCCGGGGCAGGCGGCCCCAAGTCAGTACACGGGGCGGATGGGCCCCACAGTCTGGACTCGGGGCGGGCGAGCCCTACAGTCAGGACACGGGGCGGGCCCCGCAGTCAAGACACCCACAGGCCGGACACGGGGCTAATCCCGGGACAGGCGGCTTCACAGTCCAGACCTGGGGCTAGACCCGGGGCAGGCGGCCCACAGTCCGGACAAGGGGTGGACGGGCCCCACAGTCCGGATGCGGGGCGGGCATGCCCCACAGTCCAGACCTAGGGCTAGACCCGGAGCAGGCGGCCCACAGTCCGGACACGGGGTGGACGGTCCCCACATTTCAGACACGGGGGGGGTCACAGTCCGGACCTAAGGTTGGCGGGCCCCACAGTCCAGGCTCGGGGCTAGACCCGGGGGCAGTCGGCCCCACAGTCCAGACCCGGGGCAAGCGGGGGATCCCACAGTCTGGACCCGGGGCGGGCGAGGGGCCCCACAGTCTGGAATCGGGGCGGGGGGCCCCACAGTCCGGACCTGGGGCTAGACCCGGGGGCAGGCGGCCCCACAGTCCGGACACGGGGCGGCCGCAGTCGGATATAGGGCGGGCCCCACAGTCCAGGCTCGGGGCTAGACCCGGGACGGATGGGCCCCACAGTCCAGGCTCAGGGCGGACAGGCCCCACAGTCCATCCTCGCTGCGGACGGGCCCCACAGTCCAGGCTCAGGTCGGACGGGCCCCACAGTCAAGGCTCGGGGCGGATGGGCCCCACAGTCAAGGCTCGGGTCGGACGGGCCCCACAGTCAAGGCTCGGGGCGGATGGGCCCCACAGTCCAGGCTCGGGGCGGAGGGGCCCCACAGTCCAGGCTCGGGGCAGAGGGGCCCCACAGTCCAGGCTCGGGGCGGACGGGCCCCACAGTCCAGGCTCGGGGCGGACGGGCCCCACAGTCCAGGCTCGGGGCGGACGGGCCCCACAGTCCAGGCTCGGGGCGGACGGGCCCCAAAGTCCAGGCTCGGGGCGGACGGGCCCCACAGTCCGGGCTCGGGGCGGACGGGCCCCACAGTCCGGGCTCGGGGCGGACGGGTCCCACAGTCCGGGCTCGGGGCGGACGGTCTCCACAGTCCGGACACGGGGCGGACGAGCCCTACAGTCCGGACATGGGGCGGCCACAGTCCGGATAGGGTGGGCGGGCCGCACATTCCAGGTTCGGGGCTAGACCCGGGGCAACCGGCCCCACAGTCCTGACATGGGGCGGACATGCCCCACAGTCCGGACACGGGGTGGACGAGCCCTACAGTCCGGACACGGGGCGGCCACAGACCGGACATAGGGTGGGCGGGCCGCACATTCCAGGTTCGGGGCTAGACCCGGGGCAACCGGCCCCACAGTTGTGACACGGGGCGGCCACAGTCCGGATATAGGGCGGGCCCCACAGTCCAGGCTCGGGGCTAGACCCGGGACAGGCGGGCCCCACAATCCAGGCTCGGAGCGGACGGGCCCCGCAGTCTAGGCTCGGAGCGGACGGGCACCACAGTCCAGGCTCGGAGCTGACGGGCCCCACAGTCCGGACACGGGGCTAGTACCAGGGCTGGCGGCCCTACAGTCCAGACCTGAGGCTAGACCAGGGGCAGGTGGCCCCACAGTCCAGACACGGGGAGGATGGGCCCCACAGTCCTGACACGGGCTTGACATGCCCCACAGTCCAGACCTGGAGCTAGACCCGGGGCATGCAGCCCCAAAGTCCGGACACGGGGTGGACGAGCCCCACAGTCCGGACACGGGGCGGCTACAGTCCGGACATAGGGTGGGCCCCACAGTCCAGGCTCGGGGCTAGACCCGGGGCAGCCGGCCCCACAGTTCAGACCCGGGGCGGGTGGGGGGCCCCACAGTCCGTGCCCGGGGCTGACGCGGGGGCCCACAGTCCAGACCTGGGGCTAGACTCGGGGCGGGCGGGGGGCCCCACCATCCGGACCTGGGGAGGGGGGCCCCACAGTCCAGTCCAGGGGCTAGACCCGATGCAGGCGGCCCCACAGTCCGGACACGGGGTGGACGGGCCCCACAGTCCAGATGCAGTGCGGCCACAGTCCGTACATAGGGCGGGCCCCACAGTCCAGGCTCGGGGCGGACGGACCCCACAGTCCAGGCTCGGGGCGGACGGGCCCCACAGTCCAGGCTCGGGGCGGACGGGCCCCACAGTCCAGGCTCGGGGCGGACGGGCCCCACAGTCCAGGCTCGGGGCGGACGGGCCCCTCAGTCCAGGCTCGGGGCGGACGGGCCCCCCTTTCCCGCTCGGGGCGGGCGTGCCACACAGTCCAGGCTCGGGGCGTGCGGTGCCCACAGTCAGGACACGGGACGGGCGGGCTCCACAGTCAGGACACGGGGCGGGGGCGGGCCCCACAGTCCGGACACGGAGCTAATCCCGGGGCAGGCGGCCCCACAGTCTAGAACTGGGGCTAGACCCGGGGCAGGCGGCCCACAGTCCGGGCAGGCGGCCCACTGTCCGGACACGGGGTGGACGGGCCCCACAGTCCGGACACGGGGCGGGCATGCCCCACAGTCCAAACCTGGGGCTAGACCCGGAGCAGGCGGCCTACAGTCTGGACACGGGGTGGACGGTCCCACAGTCCGGACACGGGGGGGGGACCACAGTCCGGACATAAGGCGGGCGGGCCCCACAGTCCAGGCTCGGGGCTAGACCCGGGGGCAGTCGGCCCCACAGTTCAGACCCGGGGCGGTGGGCCCCACAGTCAGGACACACGGCGGGCTGGTCCCACAGTCGGGACACTCTGCGGGCGAGCCCCACAGTAAGGACACGGGGCGAACGGGCCCCACAGTCAGGACACGGGGTGGGCGGGCCCATAGTTAGGACACGGTGCTAGTCCTGGGGCAGGCGGCCCAACAGTCCAGACCTGCGGCTAGACCCGGGGCTGGCGGCCGCAAAGTCCGGACACGGGTCGGACGGGCCCCACAGTCCTGACACGGGGCGGGCATGCCCCACAGTCCAGAGTTGGGGCTAGACCCAGGGCAGGCAGCCCCACAGTCCGGACACGGGGTGGACGGGCCCCACAGTACGGACACGAGGCGGCCACAGTCCGGACATAGGGCGGGCGGTCCCCACAGTCCAGGCTCGGGGCTAGACCCGGGGGCAACCGGCCTCACAGTCCAGGCTCGGGGAGGACGGGCCCCACAGTCAGGACACAGTGTGGGCGGGCCCATAGTTAGGACATGGGGCGGGCCCCAAAGTCCGGGGACTGGGCTTGTCCCGGGGCAGGCGGCCCCACAGTCCGGACACGGGGCTAGTCCCGGGACTGGTGGCCCCACAGTCCAGACCTGGGGCTAGACCCGGGGCAGGCGGCCCCAAAGTCCGGACTCAGGGCGGATGGGCCCCACAGTCTGGATTTGGGGCGGGCGAGCCCCAAAGTCAGGACACGGGGCGGGCGGGCTCCACAGTCAGGACACTGGGCGGGCAGGCCCAACAGTCTGGATACGGGGTGGGCGGGCCTCACAGTCAGGACACGGGGCGGGCGGGCCCATAGTTAGGACAAAGGGCGGACGGGCCCCACAGTCCTGACACGGGGTGGGCATGCCCCACAGTCCAGACCTGGGGCTAGACCCGGGGCAGGCGACCTCACAGTCCGGACATGGGGCGGCCACAGTACGGACAGAGGGCGGACGGGCCCCACAGTCCAGGCTCGGGGCGGATGGGCCCCACCGTCCAGGCTCGGGGCGGACGGGCCCCACAGTCCACGTTCTGGCCCCACAGTCCACGCTCGGGGCGGATGGGCCCCACAGTTCACGCTCGAGGCGGTCGGGCCCCACAGTCCACGCTCGGGCCCCACAGTCCAGGCTCGGGGCAGACGGGCCCCAAACTCCAGGCTCGGGGCGGACGGGCCCCACAGTCCAGACACGGGGATAGTCCCGGGGCAGGCGGCCCCACAGTCCAGACCTGGGGTTAGACCCAGGGCAGGCGGCCCCAAAGTCCAGACACAGGGCGGACGGGCCCCAACAGTCCAGACCCAGGGCGGGCGGCCCAATAGTCCAGACCCAGGGCGGGCGGCCCAACAGTCCAGACCCAGGGCGGGCGGCCCAACAGTCCAGACCCAGGGCGGGCGGCCCAACAGTCCAGACCCGAGTTGGGCGGCCCAACAGTCCAGACATGGGGCCAGACCCGAGGAGGGTGGCCAATTGGTGCAACATGTGCAGTTCCACAGGGACCCAAGATGTAAAGGGGCCACCACCACCTCCTAATCAGGTGAATTGTGCATTATGATGAGCTATGCCAATATACTGATAGAGGGGAACTGTCCAGACCCGAGGCGGGCGGCCCAACTGTCCAGACCCGAAGTGGGAGGTCCAACAGTCCAGACTCAAGGCGGGAAGTCCCACAGTCCAGACACGAAGCCAGGCCCGAGGTGGGCGGCCCAACAGTCCAGACACGGGGCCATGCCCGAGGCGGCCCGCCCAACAGTTCAGACACGGGGCTAGATATACTATTCTGATAGAGGGGCCCTCTTCTGGCTGTGTCCGCCCCTGACGTACAGATATACAGCAATATGCAGCAGGAGAGACAAGATCCAGGGAGATATCCGATCGCCAGAACTGGGGTCAGGAAGGAATTTTTTTCCCCCCTAGGGGGTTTTCTTCGCCTTCCTCTGGATCTTTGGTTCCAGTGGCTCTCATCAGGTCTGCACTATCCGCAGCAAGTTCTGTAGTCTCTATCGGGCCTGACCTGAGAGTCATTGTGAACTTTAATTTATTAAAGGGCCAGTAATATTTTTATCACAATGTGGCTTATTGCTATTCCAATAAAAAAATTAATAATAATATATTGTGTTGTGTGTTTTATTTGTGTGGACTTCACCCTACAGAAACAATGATGAGAGTGAACGCTGACGCTCAATATTCCAGAACTAGAACCAGACTTGGCTGATCCGGCATATAATAAAGTGTCTGTCTCATCTGCTGTATACATGATGGCAGCTGCTGCAGGACCAGGGAGTATAGAGGGTGCTACATACAGGAGCATCTCACAAAATTAGAATATCATCAAAAAGTTAATTTCAGTTCTTCAATATAAAAAGTCAAAGTCATATATTATATAGAGTCATTACAAACGGAGTGATCTATTTCAAGTGTTTATTTCTGTTAATGTTGATGGTTATGGCTTACAGCCAATGAAAACACAACAGTCATTATCTCAGTAAACTTAAATAATTAACAAAAAACACCTGCAAAGGCTTCCTAAGCATTTAAAAGGTCCCTTAGTCTGTTTCAGTAGGCTCCGCAATCATGGGGAAGACTGTTGACTTGACAGATGTCCAGAAGGCAGTCATTGACACTCCACAAGGTCCCAGACTTCCAATTTTAATTTGTTTCATTTCATTTGTTTAGCTGCTGGAGGTCTAGTGTGAAGTTTCCACCATCAGTGATGGTTTGGGGAGCCATGTCATCTGCTGGTGTAGGTCCACTGTGTTTTATCAAGACCAAAGTCAGCGCAGCCGCCTACCAGGAAATTTTAGAGCACTTCATGCTTCCCTCTGCAGACAAACTTTTGGAGATGGAAATGTCATTCTCCAGCAGGACTTGGCCCCTGTCCACACGGCCAAAAGTACCAATACCTGGTTTAAAAACAACAGTATCACTGTGCTTGATTGACAGCAAACTCGCCTGACCTTAACCCCATAGAGAATCTATTATAGAGAATCTATGGGGTATTGTCAAGAGGAAGATGAGAGACACCAGACCCAACAATGCAGACGAGCTGAAGGCTTCTATCAAAGCCACCTGGGCTTCCATAACCCCTCAGCAGTGCCACAGGCTGATCGCCTCCATGCCACACCGCATTGATGCAGTAATTGATGCAAAAGGAGCCCCGACCAGGTATTGAGTGCATTTACTGAATATACATTTCAATAGGCCAATATTTCGGATTTTAAAATAATTTTTCAAGCTGTTATAAAGTATTCTAATTTACTGAGATAATGACTGTTGTGTTTTCATAGGCTGTAAGCCATAATCATCAACATTAACAGAAATAAACACTTGAAATAGATCCCTCTGTGTGTAATGACTCTATATAATATAGGAGTTTCACTTTTTGTATTGAGGAACTGAAATAAAGTAACTTTTTGATGATATTCTAGTTTTGTGAGATGCACCTGTAATAGAGCAGGTCACATATAACTCCAGCCCAAGTTACATCACCAGTGTTTTGGGGGTCGGTCTCTGTGATGGGGGCACTTATATTGTATTGGTCCTATAAAACACACTACCTGAAAGACTGATGACCAGATCACAGCAAAGCAGAATGCAGGAAACCCAGGAAAATGGCTAAATAGGTGTCACAGGGTGCAATAAGTAGCCATGGGCCCCAAGACAAAACTAGGGCCTCACTCAGAAATGAACACAATAGCCCATTTACCAAGGCTGGCTATAGGTAGGAAAGCAGATACTTGGAGGGATTTGTGCCAAATTTTCCACCTATTTATTAGAACGAAGAAAATAGTGTTACAGGGTCAGGATAGGGTTAAAAATCTTGTGAGTTTATTTGTAGTAAAAAATATATAAAAACATCACCATAGGTCGCGATCCTAACCAGAATAATGTTTAACCGCAAATGCGTTTCCGACTTGCATCTTTAGTTATTGCAATAGGATAGGACAGATACACAATTCCAGTTAAAGGGAATCTGTCAGAAGGTTTTGCTACATAATCCGAGATCAGCATGATGTAGGGGCAGAGAGCCTGATTCCAGCGATGTATCACTTACTAGACTGCTTGGTGCAGTTTTGATAGAATCCCTGCTTTCTCTGTTGTAAATGAAGCAGTGCTCAGAATGTTAAGCCCTGTGTAACCCCGCCCACGCTGGCAGATTCCTGTGTACAAACTGCAAATCAGTGGTGAGGGCGGGGTTACACAGATTAGCCTGACTGGCCTGTACCTGAGACCTAGTCAGGCAGTGATCATCTCCTGTTGATAAAACATGGATTGTATTGAAACTACAACACACAGCCTAATAAGTGACACATCCCTGGAATCAGGATATCTTGCTCTACATCATGCTGCTCTCAGATTAAGTAGCAAAAATCTGCTGACAGATTCCCTTTAATAAAGTACATGTCCTGTTTTGTATCTCCCAGAGCAATGTCATCAGTGTCGCTCACCACCAATGCAGATGTGAGTGGTGCCGGACAACCTCTTTATGTCAAATAATTCCCTGCAGAGCTGGCATCCATCTGAGGAGATGTAACATATCTGCCTGACAGGTGGGTGGAGATGAATTGGTTGATATATCCCACTCTTAGTCCACTTGGCTAAAAAGATGATTTACAACCAGGGAAGAGGGACAGAGGGGCAGGAACACAAGAAAAGCAACGCCGTATTCAGAACAGGGGCATTTACACCAGGTAAAAAATTACATCGTTATGGAAAGTGACAGGTTCTCTTTAAAGGGATTTCAGAAGACTGAGAACACCTACAACACCTGAAATGGATGACCCACATCTCTGGTTTACTCTATTATGACCGGCTATTAATGGAAAAAGTATGGAAATGGGAGCAGTCGTGTGCAGGGTCCTCACATACAAAGGTTGAAAAAAAGATGATGGGGCTGGTATCTACTATAGACAAGTTGTGGGGCCGCACATCAACTAGTCCATAAACCTCCTGCAATCAGCAGCAAACCAAAGACAAGTGCGAAGCATCATGCTCCGTGTGCATTACCTAATTCCCTATTAGTTATTAATTTGTGGGGATCATTTGGGACATCAATTTGACTGCTGGTTCTATTAGCTCAATAGGTCCACAGGAATCCTTGATTAGTTTAGGAATGGGCATCCACTATGGTTACTGGACACATGAAGTCCCCCACAACCACAATACCCATACACAATAGATACAAGTTAGAAAGTCTTGCCCTGTTGAACACTACACCTGACTTGAGGCCACCACATCTTGGTTGTCCAATGTTCTTGCTTCTCTAGGGCTCTTCTCAGATATTCATTATACCAGCTCCCCAGAATACCAAAGCTAGGGTGGGTGACCGCGAGCCCTGGTGGTGGTCATAACTGCGGCCACCCAGGGGCAATACTCCATAATAACAATCCCCTGAGGTGGTGTAGGATGTAAGGACCTATTCACACTACATTCAGCGCTGCATTCAGGTCTTTACACAAGGCTTACAACTGAATCCCTGAAATTCAGGATTGTGCTGTCTGAAATGAGACATCTGAAAGCAGAGCAAATGGAGCCTGAAGATTCATACTTTAGGCTCGGTTTGCCTTTGTTCAAATCAATGGAAAAAATCCCCATGTCTACATGTCTGACAGCCATTCCATTCCAGCGTCAGTTGAATTCCAACCACAGTCCACCTCATTTTACTTAATGTGCTTCTGATTAGGTGATCACCTGAACCAAATCTTATGTAACCAGGGAAAGTATAAAAAACACTGCTGTGGTCTTCACAATCCTCTTGCAATAGGACAAGCTGGATGGCAAAACAAGTGCTAGGAATAGCCCAAAAGTAATTTGAATGAAAAACTAACTTTTAACCATGCCAAAGGAGTTGAAAAGAAAAGTCTTGAGTGAGGAAAAGAAGGGCTCAATTCTGGCTTCTCTAGCAGAGGGATACAGTGAGCGTCATGTTGCCTCCATCCTTAAAATTTCAAAGACGGCAGTCCATTACAACAAGGTCAAGCAGCAGACATTGGGGACAACAAAGCTACAGACCGGCAGAGGGCGAAAGCGACTCTCCACTGACCGGGATGACCGTCATCTTATTCTAATGTCACTCAGCAACCGCAGGATGACATCAAGTGACCTACAGAAGGAATGGCAAATGGCAGCTGAGGTGAAGTGCACGGCAAGAACAGTTCATAACGGGCTCCTAGAGACCTCAAGTCATGTAAAGCTAGAAAAAAGCCTTTCATCAATGAGAAGCAAAGGAGAGCCAGGCTGAAGTTTGCCAAAGACCATAAGGATTGGACCATAGAGGACTGGAGTAAGGTAATCTTCTCTGATGAGTCTAATTTTCAGCTTTGCCCAACACCTGGTCTTCTAATGGTTAGACGGAGACCTGGAGAGGCATACAAGCCACAGTGTCTTGCACCACTGTGAAATTTGGTGGAGGATCGGTGATGATCTGGGGATGCTTCAGCAAGGCTGGAATTGGGCAGGTTAATCTTTGCGAAGGACGTATGAATCAAGCCGCATACAAGGTTATCCTTGAAAAAACACTTGCTTCCTTCTGCTCAGGCAATGTTCCCCAACTCTGAGGACTGTTTTTTCCAGCAGGACAATGCCCCATGCCACACAGCTAGGTCAATCAATGTGTGGATGAAGGAGCACCACATCAAGACCCTGTCATGGCCAGCCCAATCTCCAGACCTGAACCCTATTGAAAACCTCTGGAATATAATCAAGAGGAAGATGGATCGTCACAAGCCATCAAACAAAGAAGAACTGCTTACATTTTTGTGCCAGGAGTGGCATAAGGTCACCCAAAAGCAGCGTGAAAGACTGGTGGAAAGCAGCCAAGACGCATGAAAGCTGGGATTAAAAATCATGGTTATTCCACCAAATATTGATTTCTGAACTCTTCCTGAGTTAAAACATGAGTATTGTTGTTTCTAAATGAATAAGAACTTGTTTTCTTTGCAGTATTTGAGGTCTGACAGCACTGGTTCTCTGGTTCTCTGTTTCTTTTTTATTATTTTGACGATTTCTCATTTGCTGCAAATAAATACAAAATTTTTAGCTTTAATTTTTAGAGACAAGTTGTCAGTAGTTTATAGAATAAAGCAACAATGTACATTCTACTCAAAAATAGACCTATAAAGAGAAAAATCAGAGAAAATGAAAATGAGCTGTGTATATATAGATATATATAGATATATACACACACACATTATATACATACACACATTATATTATATACACACACACATATATATGTGGCGCCCCTGAGGGTTCGGTCACCACAGAGGTACTGCATCTCACCCAGAGCTGTGGTATCTCACTCTCAGGTAAGGAAGGAGTACAGCTCAGGACCCCAACACCTGCATTCATTACACCACACTTCAGAGGGCGGGGCGAGATTGCTCCTACGGGAGAGCACAGTCCCTGGTCCCTGGCTGGAGTGGGGGGAACCTAGTAAAGGGGTGTGGGTGGAGGACGTAGTTAAGGGGAGCACATAGAAGGAAGATATAAAAAGAGAAACCATCTTAGAAAGACAGATTAGTCTGAGGAGGAAAGTGCCAGGAGCAGAGGCTCTGTAGGAGCTCTTTTCCAGAGGCGGGCCTAGCCAGTGAGGCCCAAGGCTGAGAGGAAGAAGAGAAGGAGAGGAGAGGGAGCAGGAAGGCTCCAGGAACCAGAAGAAAGGATCCCAGGGGTACAGGCAGTGCGAGAGGCCACCCGTACGCCCGAATATGGTGGAGGGGTCAGGCTGCATACAGGGAACTGGTCCCTCAACTAGTAGAAGATTGCACGTCTTAACTAGAAACCGGAGGCTGCAGTATTTCATGTCCAGTAGCCAACATTCCATACCAGTCTCACCAGGAAGGTAGCTATATAGGACCCAGGGGACGGAACAGACGTCGCCCGCCAAGGCCCGCAGGTACTGGACTGGGACACTTGGTATGAGGTTCGGGGAGACAGCCAGAGAGAGGACACAGAAGGGGGTCCTGCTATGTACTCCGGAGTTACCTGGGGGTGGACTGAACCCCTCACTGAGTAAATGCAGCACGGCACGGGAAGTTACCTTGACGTCTGTAACTTGGACTGCAATAACCGTGAGTAAAGATCCAGAGGACTGCACCACCTTGTCTGTGTTTCTTGCAGCGCCATCACTCCCTGCACTACAACGCCCAGCGCAACTTACAACAACATCTACACTGCCCTGGAGCTAGCTCTTCCTGTGGAGAGCCACACCATCCCTGCTGCAGTAACATCAGCTTCAGAGGACGGCTCCGCAGCGGCCGCTCCCTTTAGCCGCAATCCACAGGTGGCGTCACAAACTTTAACATCCTACTAATATTATAAATGCGAAAGTTTGTGAGTATGTATGTTTGTTACTCTTTCACGAAAAAACTACTGGGCGGATTTGCATGAAACTTTACAGTAATATAGATTATACATCGGAATAACATATAGGCTACAATTTGTAATGATTTTATGTAATTTTGGTCGTAATATAACGATACATGTCAATTAAGTCGGAAAAAAATCTGGCCTCTGAGAGCTATCTTGGCGTACGCTGCCTAAACCGTTGGAGTTACACAAAGATGATGTACCGTAGAATTGTTTGTCTTTAATAGTTCTAAATAAAAGTCCGCGACAGCATATATCTACCTTTTATGTGGAAGCCACTATGACCAAAATTGTGAACCATAAATTTAATTAAATTAGATACTATTTTACAATGCACATTTTAGTATATTTATCAAACTTTTTAGTATATTTATCAAACTCTTATATACACACATACACAGGTGATATTTAAATGGCTGATTTACAGCAGTCAGAAGAGATTGATAATACAATCATTTGCCCATAGTGGATCATTGTATAGTGAGGTCACAGTTGCCGCCTGTCCACAGTCAGAATACAGGGGTGATCATATACCGTGGCCAGGTACAAGTGTGGCACAGGGGGTTCACACACGACCCCCAGGGACTGACATTTCCTAGAAACTTTGGCAGCTGTCAGTCATGAGCTCACCCTGATACATTACACTCTGGAAACAGCTGAATGGAGAAGGATAATTTATGACATTTTCTCAGACTTAAAAAAAAAAAAAATAGCCCAGAAAACAGCCCATATGTCAGGAACAGGTTACTAGGGAACTACACGTCCCAGCACGGCCTGCCCGCGCCCACAGCCCGGGAAGAGTGTGAGGCTTCCTCCTGCAGGTTGCCCGGGGGCACCGGGCCGTCATTGTCCTCACACAGGGGGTCCCCGCCGCCATTGTCCCCCCACATAACACCGTATAATAAAACATGCGCTCGCCTGCGCCAGCTGCTGCAGCCGGGAAAGTTCCGAGCGCCTCACCTGGGCGGAGGGGAAGTGACTCACACACGGGGAGGGGCAGTAACCTGAGCGCGGCTCCATGGAGGATGCACACACTGCAGCCTGACAGCACCGGCAGCAGCGCTACACAAATGGCGTCCTCCCCTCCTGTGTGCAGCACAGCCCTGTGTGTGTGCAGTGCAGCATGTCACCCACAGCACCAGCAGGCTGCTCTCAGCTCCCACAGAGCACTGGGAATGGTTGCTATGGGTAACCGCGCCACAGCTGCTCCTCATAGACCAGTCATATACAACTGATATCGTCTGTACAGCGATCGTAATATAACTGATTAGATTGTTTTAGTATTTTGTTTGAACTTTACTAAGTACCTATTTTGTAATTAGTACTTATAAAAATGCCGCGAAAGCGTAAGTCTAACATTTCCCAAAGCTCTAATAAAGCCCGAGCTATGAAAATAATTAGACGTGATGAGACGTCTCAACAAGCCGAGCAACGAAGGCTTGAGCAGGCGGTGCGTTGTGCGGCACATAGAGCTGCAGAGACTCCAGAACAATCCCAAGCCCGACGTAAACGGAATGAGGAGTTTTTGGCATCTCAACGGGCTGCTGAAACTCAAGAACAGTCCCAAGCCCGACGTGAACAGCGTGCGGAGTATCTGGCGTCTCAACGGGCTGCTGAAACTCCAGAACAGTCCCAAGCCCGACGTGAACAGCATGCGGAGTATCTGGCGTCTCAACGGGCTGCTGAAACTCCAGAACAGTCCCAAGCTCGACGTGAACAGCATGCGGAGTATCTGGCGTCTCAACGGGCTGCTGAAACTCCAGAACAGTCCCAAGCCCGACGTGAACAGCATGCGGAGTATCTGGCGTCTCAACGGGCTGCTGAAACTCCAGAACAGTCCCAAGCCTGACGTGAACAGCATGCGGAGTATCTGGCGTCTCAACGGGCTGCTGAAACTCCAGAACAGTCCCAAGCCCGACGTGAACAGCATGCGGAGTATCTGGCGTCTCAACGGGCTGCTGAAACTCAAGAACAGTCCCAAGCCCGACGTGAACAGCGTGCGGAGTATCTGGCGTCTCAACGGGCTGCTGAAACTCCAGAACAGTCCCAAGCCCGACGTGAACAGCGTGCGGAGTATCTGGCGTCTCAACGGGCTGCTGAAACTCAAGAACAGTCCCAAGCCCGACGTGAACAGCATGCGGAGTATCTGGCGTCTCAACGGGCTGCTGAAACTCCAGAACAGTCCCAAGCTCGACGTCAGCAGCAAGCGACTTACATGGCGTCCCAAAGAACCACTGAAACTTATGAAATGGCCGAATCTCGCAGACGCACTGTTGCTGAAAGGGCAGCACAGCGACGTCAAACATTTACAAGAAATACATGGATATTGTTTAATAAAGCTGCATTTGAGTATGACGAGACTCTTGATTATGAAACTCACAAGCTTATAAAAATAGAAGCAATGACCATAGATTGCAAATATTGCGGAGCTCTTAAGTGGAAAGAGGAAGCAGCAGGTATGTGCTGTTTGGGCGGGAAAGTAGCTCTTCCTTATATAGACGAGCCAGTTCAACCTTTAAAAGAGCTTTTCTCTAATGAAACTGATGAAGCTCGCCTTTTTCTAAATAATATAAGAAAATACAACATGTGCTTTCATATGACGTCTTTTGGAGCAGATCAAATTGTCTCAATGCCAGGGTTTTGCCCGACCTTTACAATACAAGGACAAGTATACCACCGTATCGGTTCTTTAATTCCTACGTCCATTTCGCAACCACAATTTTTACAAGTTTATTTCATAGGTGACGAAGAAGAACAAATCAACAGGCGTACTGAGTGCGTGCAAAGCGTAGATAGAAACATAGTTAAAAAATTACAACGAGTACTTCAAGACCACAACATTTTGGTGCATGAATTTAAAACGGCTAGAGACAGAATGATCAATGACGATCATTTCAAAGTAGTGATTCACCCAGACCGTGTACCACGTGGTCAACATGAGAGACGATTCAATGCCCCTACTACAAATGAAATAGCTGCTGTAATAGTTAGTAGCGAACAAACTATGTCTCGGGACATCGTTGTGCAGCCGCGCGATGGCATGCTCACTAGGGTTCCCGATACACATAGATTCTATGACGCTCTCGAGTACCCAATAATTTTTTGGAAAGGACAAGAGGGGTACAGCATTGATATTCCTCAGATAAATCCAATTACCAAACAAGCAATGCCAAGCAAAAAGGTGTCCTGCAAAGATTTTTATGTCTTTCACTTGATGGTCCGTCGCAGCGATTTTAATTTGATGCTTAAGTGTAGGCTCCTACTTCATCAGTTTCTGGTCAACATGTATGTAAAGATGGAAAGTGAGCGCTTAAGGTTCATTTCTTTAAATCAAAAAAAACTGCGCGCAGAAAATTATATTCACTTGCAAGATGCAATAAGAAATTATGCGGATTTGGATCCAAATAACTTAGGTCAGATGGTGATTCTCCCGTCATCATTTGTAAATAGCCCGAGATACCTACACGAATACAAACAAGATGCGTTCACATACGTACGTAATTATGGGAGGCCTGATTTATTTATTACAATGACTTGCAACCCCGCTTGGCCAGAAATCACCAAAGAGCTTATGGCTGGTCAAAATTCAACGGACAGACAAGACTTAACAGCTCGAGTATCTAGAATAAAAGTACAGAAGTTGGTAGCTCTACTTACAAAAGGTAACATATTTGGTGATATGCAATGCTTCATGTACTCGATCGAGTGGCAAAAGCGAGGTTTGCCTCATGTGCACTTACTGCTGTGGTTAAAGGAAAAATTGCATCCGAACCAAATTGACGAAATCATATGTGCTGAGATACCAAACCCAGAAACCGATCAAAAGCTCTATGATACAGTGAAAAAGAATATGATTCACGGGCCATGTGGTACATTCAATTCTTCATCGCCATGCATGAAGGAAGGAAAATGTGTAGCGCCGGCGTCCCTGCCCTCTGCTAGGCAGGGACGCTGTTCCCCTCACCCCTCTGCTCCGAGCCCGGCGTCCTCCTCCCGCTCTGCTGGCAGCGCGCGCTCCTTCCCGGCTACTGTGCTTAGGGCGCGCGCGCTCCCTCCCTCTTAAAGGGGCCGCGCGCGCCGTCCTAAGGAGTCCCCGGCCAATGGCCAGAGGACTTCACCATATATAAGGCACCTCCTCCAAAATGGAGGTGCCCGAGCAATGTTGTTGCACTGTTCACTACTCTGCTTCAGCCCTCAGGTCCCATTGCCAGTTACCAGCCAGTTACCTGCCAGAATCCTGCCAGTTTGCTGTCTGTTTCCTGCCTGACATTCCTCCTACCTGCTTGCTAGCCTGAGGTCCGACGGTCTGCCTTCCTACTCCTGTCAGTCTGTCTATGGACCAGCTTGCCCGCTCACCTGGGAGCGCACATCTGCTACCTGCCTGCTAGCCTACCTGGAGGCTCCGCCGTCACGTGCTGTGACCACCTGCCATTCCAGAGACTCCTGCCCGCTCACCTGGGAGCGCACACCTGCTACCTGCCTGCTAGCCTACCTGGGGGCTCCGCCGTCAAGTGCTGTGACCACCTGCCATTCCAGAGACTCCTGCCCGCTCACCTGGGAGCGCACACCTGTTACCTGCCTGCTAGCCTACCTGGAGGCTCCGCCGTCACGTGCTGTGACCACCTGCCATTCCAGAGACTCTCGCTTGCTCACCTGGGAGCACACATCTACCATCTGCCTGCTAGCCTACCTGGAGGCTCTGCCATCACAGGTCGTACCTACCCTTTACCCAGAGACTGCCCCGGTCACTTGCCGTGACCTCCTGCCCGTTCATCCAGAGACTGCCCCGGTCACTTGCCGTGACCTCCTGCCCGTTCATCCAGAGACTGCCCCGGTCACTTGCCGTGACCTCCTGCCCGTTCATCCAGAGACTGCCCCGGTCACTTGCCGTGACCTCCAGCCCGTTCATTCAGAGACTGTCCCGGTCACCTGCTGTGACTGCCTGCCCATCTTCCCTGGTCGCCACCCGCTCCCTTACAAGGACCGCCCCCTTGTATAGTAGCTCAGAGGTTCCGCCTCCCAGACCCGTTACAGTTTGCTCGGGCCATGGAACCCGGTGGCACCCAAGCTCCCTCACTCTCGGACCTGTGTCATGAACTGTCCCGTCAGAGGTCCCAACAGGAGTCCATCCTGGGTCACCTGCGGAATGTCAAATCTCGCCTGGACACTCTGACTGCTCCACCAGCAACCACCGCCAGTGCCATGACTCGCAATCCGGCAGCTCCGCTGCCCACCAATACTATGGTATCCTACCCCGGACCCCGGCTTTCTGCACCTCCTCGCTTCGGAGGCGACTCCGCTCAGGCTCGGGGCTTTATAAATCAGTGCACCCTGCACTTTGAACTCCTGTCCCACCAGTTTAACTCCGACCGGGCCAAAATTGCCTTCATCATGTCCCATCTCACTGGGGAGGCCCTGGCCTGGCTAAATCCTCTATGGGAGAGAGGAGACTCCCTGGTGTCCGACTTGCCTGCCTTTCTCACGGCTTTCCGGAAAGTCTTCGACGAACCTGGACGGAAGACCTCATCCGCATCATCTCTGCTACGCCTCCGTCAGGGAAGTCTCACCGTGGGCCAATATGCCATACGGTTCCGTACCCTTGCCTCGGAGCTGGCCTGGGATAACGACGCTCTGGTATCTGTCTTCTGGGAGGGTCTGTCCGGCCGTATTAAAGATGAACTTGCCGGTCGAGACATTCCTACCACTCTCGATGACCTAATAACTCTTGCCACCCGGATTGACCTACGGTTCCAGGAGCGTGCCAATGAAGTCACCCGTGAGAGGAGGTTTCCACGTCTAGCTCCTACTTTTCAGAAATCCGTCACTCCCTCCGTTTCTCCCCAGGTACACTCTCCTGAGCCTATGCAGGTCGACCAGACCAAGATGGTCAAAACCCGTCAGGACTTACGCCGTGCCGAGGGGAGCTGCTTCTACTGTGGCAGTAAGGAGCACCGGATCCGTACCTGCCCGGAGAGGTCGGGAAACGCCTGTGTCTAGGTTCGCTCAGAGAGGTCGACCTAGACAAGAATAAATCCTCTCCATCTCTGCTGCTGTCAGTCTCAATTATCTGCGGGGAGAATCGTTTTTTCGAACTAGCCCAACTTGACTCTGGAGCGGCCGGGAATCTTATTTCACAGGCCCTGGTAGAAAAATACCGCATTCCCACCAAACCTCTGGCTATACCATTATCTGTCGCTGCTGTGGATGGGGGCCTCTTACCACGTCCCATCCAACTCATCACCGAATCCGTAACTCTGCAGGTGGGAATGCTGCATTCTGAGAGCATCTCTTTTCATGTTCTGCCTGGACTCTCTCACGCCCTCTTACTAGGTCTACCTTGGCTCCAGAGACATGCACCCGTGCTTGACTGGCAGACCGGAGAAGTCCTTCGCTGGGGACAGGACTGTCATAAGACTTGTTTGGTTCCTGTTCATCCCGCCCGTCCTTCTCCTACCCCAACTAATCTACCTGGACTTCCGATTCCCTATTGGTCATTTGCTGATGTCTTTAATAAAAAGGAGGCAGAGACATTACCCCCTCATAGACCATACGACTGTCCTATCGACCTGTTACCCGGTGCTACGCCTCCCCGTGGGCGTATTTACCCATTGTCCGCTGCGGAGACCCGGTCGATGTCCGAATATATTGAGGAGAATTTGGCCAGGGGATTCATCCGGAAATCCACCTCCCCGGCGGGAGCAGGCTTCTCTTTCGTAAAAAAGAAGGACGGCTCTCTCCGTCCCTGCATAGACTATAGAGGCCTTAACCAGATCACGGTGAAGAATAAGTACCCCCTTCCGCTCATTCCAGAATTATTTGATCGTCTGAGGGGGGCTAGAATCTTCACCAAACTGGACCTCCGTGGGGCGTACAACCTGGTCCGTATCCGTCAAGGGGATGAATGGAAGACTGCATTCAACACCCGGGACGGCCACTATGAATATCTGGTAATGCCCTTTGGTCTCTGTAACGCTCCTGCCGTCTTTCAAGAGTTGGTCAATGACATCTTCCGGGACTTTCTCTACTCCTGCGTAGTGGTGTACCTGGACGACATCTTGGTCTTCTCTCCGGATCTCCAGACTCACCGGAGAGACGTTCGTCAGGTCCTGCTCAGGCTCAGGCAGAATCACCTCTTCGCTAAATATGAGAAGTGCCTCTTTGAGCAGACATCGCTTCCGTTTTTGGGCTACATTATTTCTCAGACCGGCCTACGAATGGATCCAGAGAAACTGTCTGCCATCGAGAAATGGCCCCGACCGGAGGGGTTGAAGGCCATTCAGCGGTTCCTGGGCTTCGCCAACTACTACCGCCTCTTCATACCGCACTTCTCTTCCCGGACTGCCCCAATTTCCGCGCTCACCCGTAAGGGCACTAATCCCAGAGAGTGGCCGCCTGAAGCAGAGGAGGCCTTTCTTTCCTTAAAACAGGCCTTCTCTTCCGCCCCGGTGCTGCATCGCCCAGATGGCAACAAGCAGTTCTTCCTGGAGGTTGACGCCTCCTCCTCTGGAGCCGGAGCGGTACTTACCCAAAAATCATCTTCCGGGAGAATGATAACTTGTGGCTTCTTCTCCAAACTCTTTTCCTCTTCTGAGCGCAACTATTCCATTGGAGATCGAGAGTTATTGGCCATCAAGCTGGCATTGGAGGAGTGGCGTTACCTGCTTGAAGGGGCTCTTCACCCGGTAATAATTTACACTGACCACAAGAACTTGGCTTACCTCCAGCATGCCCAGAGACTTAACCCGCGCCAAGCTCGGTGGTCCTTGTTTTTTGCTCGCTTTGATTTTATTCTTCATTTTCGCCCGGCTGACAAAAACATCAAGGCAGACGCCTTATCCCGATCCTTTCTGGTGTCTGATCTCGAGGAGGAATCGAAACACATCATCGATCCCGCCAGAGTAATGCAGGTGGCTCCCGTGAGTCTAAATCGTCTCCCTCCCGGTAAGACGTTCGTATCAGTACCTGATCGGGAGAAGATCCTACACTGGGGTCACTCGTCTAAACTAGCTGGCCACGCCGGTCAGAAAAAGACACTCCAGCTTATTACCCGGCACTACTGGTGGCCTACCCTGCACAAGGACGTAATAGATATATTAATAAGGGTAGCGACAAGGCTATTTTTAACATCCGCCAGATAGGGAATGTTAACATTGACCCAAGAGATGAGGTGCAGACCTTTAGAAACGGCCGATATGTTAGTAGTAACGAAGCAACGTGGCCGATCTTAGGTCTGCCTCTGCACGAGAGACACCCAACCGTCACTCATCTCGTGATTCATTTACCCAATGGCGAGAGGGTTTACTTTATGGAAAATAATTTTAGAGAGAGATTAGAAGCACCACCTAAAACTACACTAACTGCATTTTTCCTGTTGTGCCAAAGTGATACGTTTGCAAAAACATTACTTTACATTGACGTGCCTCGCTACTATACTTGGAATGTGGCTCGGAAGCAATGAAAACGTCGTTTACAAGGAACACCTGTCGATGGCTGGCCAGGTGTGAAGGCAGGAGATGCTCTAGGTCGCATTTACACGGTGCACGTTAGCAATTTTGAATGTTATTGCTTGCGTATGCTGCTGAATAAGGGGTCCAACCAACTTCTCGGATTTAAAAACATTTGAAGGTCAAGAACTTGCAACTTTTCGGCAGGTGTGTGAGAAGATGGGGTTGTTGGAAGATGATAACCACTAGGATACCACCTTAGAAGAGGCCGTGCTATGTCGCTCCCCGGCGCAAATAAGAGAGCTGTTTGCCATATTGATATGCACTTGCGGTTTATCCAATCCTCTACAACTCTGGCACAAGTATAAAACTGCGTTATCAGAGGATATCATGCACAGATTTGAAAGAATGGATCACGTTAACGATGATCTCTGTTTCAATGAGGCGTTGGGGCTTATCGAGGACAAAATATTAATAATTTCTGGAAAGAAATTGTCCGATTTTTGTCTACCCTCACCGCGGCGTAGAGGAGAGCTGTCGAACGAGTTGATAAAAGAGCTAAGCTATGATACCAACCAGTTAGACGCTCACGTTTGCGAAACTGAGCCACGTTTGCTACCTGATCAAAGAGAGATTTATCACAAAATAGTAGGACGAGTTGAGAATGGTGAAGGCGGACTTTTTTTCCTTGATGCCCCGGGTGGTACAGGAAATACTTTCTTGCTTAATTTACTTTTAGCAAAAATTCGTAGCGGTCATAACGTTGCATTAGCTGTGGCTTCCTCTGGAATTGCTGCAACATTGCTAAGCGGTGGACGGATGGCACATTCAGTCTTTAAATTACCTCTTAATCTGGTGAACGAAGAAACCCCATCGTGTAATATCAGCAAGAGCAGCGCCCGTGGCCTCCTGTTGCAACAGTGCAAACTAATCGTGTGGGACGAGTGCACAATGTCACACAAACGCGCCATCGAAGCTCTTGATCGTTGTCTACAAGACTTACACAGTAAACAAACAATAATGGGTGGTGTGGTTGTTTTATTGGCTGGGGACTTTAGGCAAACTTTGCCTGTCATCGAGCGAGGCACTGCAGCAGACGAAATTAACGCATGTCTGAAATCCTCATATTTATGGACCAAAGTTGAAAAGCTGCACCTCACCACCAACATGCGTGTCCAGTTATTCAGTGATCTAGAGTCGGGCGCGTACGCTGAGAAACTGCTCGAGATCGGTGAAGGTCGAATCGAAACTGACGAAGAAGGTATGGTTCTATTCACTAACAAATTTTGTCATGTTGTGGATTCGGAAGACGCACTTATTGCTCAAGTTTTTCCAAATTTGCAACAAAACATCCACGATGAAAATTGGCTATGTGAAAGAACTATACTAGCACCAAGAAATGAAACAGTTGCGAAAATCAATAAAATTATCTTGGACCAAGTAACCAGCGATGCAACAACCTACAACTCCATCGACACAGTCATGTCATCTGAAGACTGTACGAGCTACCCCGTCGACTATCTTAACTCTTTGGAGCTATCCGGGGTCCCATCTCATAAGCTCGAATTAAAGGTCGGTATACCCGTTTTTTTAATGCGCAACTTGGACGCCCCGAGATTATGTAATGGCACTAGATTGCGAGTCACTGAACTAGGCAGGCACATTGTAAAGGCCAAAATTTTAACTGGAGAAGCTAAGGGTGAAAATATTCTTATACCACGCATCCCAATAATACCCAATAACTTACCCTTTAATTTCAAACGTTTGCAGTTCCCACTTAAAGTTGCATTTTCAATGACCATCAATAAATCGCAAGGGCAAACTTTGAAGGTAGCGGGGATACATTTAGGCACGCCCTGTTTTTCCCACGGTCAGCTATACGTAGCTTGCTCACGTGTTTCTAAATCGCAAAATCTACATATTTTCGCTGAACGAAAGAAATCAAATAACATAGTTTACAGGAGTATATTGCAGTAAAAACACATAGATAAATTACCTGCAGATGTCCATTATTCCAATTACATACTAATTCTTTACTAACACGAACAATATTAAACGCAAGTAACTTCAGTCCGTCCTGTTTATTAATCAGTGTTTAGTAATCCGCTTGTGATGAAATTTGATATGGATAATTTCAAGCCTGGGGAAGGACATAGGGCTACTTTTTATAAACACACCATACAGGCGAAGATTATATAAAACTGTAAACCTGATTGACTGACACACCTAGCGGTCAACGCACAGCCGAAACCACTGAACTTAGCATCTTGAAATTTGCAGATAGGTTCTATTATAGCTTAAATGAGCACTAAGAAAGGAATTTTGATAATTCCACCCTCAAGAGTTTCCCTCTTCATATTATAGGGGTTCAAAGATTGTATGGAATCCGTCAGTTTTGAAGTTAGACATCTGAAATTTTGGATGTACGAGTAACTAAATAAGATTATTTTTTTTTACTCTTAAGATTATTTTTTTTTACTATTAAGATTATTTTTTTTTACTATTAAAATGATCTGTCATGAAACTTAATGTGGCAGACCAAATTAAGCTAGTGTTTTAATATTTTAATAAAGGCTGTGGCCAATCTTTTATCCACCAAGTCAATGTGTCAAGCAGTATTTGTTATGCGCTGTTTAGGTAGAGAGTTAGATTAATGTGTAATGCCTTTGCAATGTATCTGTAAAAATCGAAAGCTATGCTATGGCTCTGTATGGCATCTGATTTTTTTTACGCACCCAGACTTGAATGTGCGAGTCTCATCTGATTTATAGAAGAAACCAGAGCACGCTGCACTATTTTTCTCACACAAATTCAGTGAAAAAAAAATGTCTCATCTGCACTGTGTCACTGAATAACAATGGTCCGAGTGTGGTCCGTTATTTCAACAGACAGCACCCGGACCAAAAATACAATCCTGTGAATGAGCCCCAATCCTGGCTAGAAAACAGATATGAATTGCAGCAGCTGCTTACTGATGGTCTCCTGGCCAATCTCCTGCCAGCTTCCAGGATTTAAACCACAGAGAGGAAGCAGTCAGCAGATTGTGTGCTGTGATGAGGGCCTTTATGAGAGGGTGTAAAGATGGCAGCTGTGATGACCAGGGTAAGTGGAAGGGCTCTGGCGGGTGCAAGGGTTAAGTTACTTGCATGTTGTCTGGTTATAGGTAAATTCCACTTTTACATTGTGCTGCTGTTTTATGAGATTTGCATTGCTGGGTTCTTCATGGTTGAGGCATGTCATTGTATGATTTTCCAATTTTCTTTTTTTTGTCTTATTGCTGAAACTAGAACTTGGCTTCTTCACTCTTTTTAGGCCATTTAAAAAAAATAAACCCTTGTTGCTTACTGAAATTCCTGCTGTGACTTTGCTGCTTGACTACAGGACTGAGTTAGTACTGGGCTAGCTGAGGCCTAACCCTGACAGCACATGTAACTCCTTTAGTGATATGGGTTAGGATTAGTGATGAGCGAGCACAAAAATGCTCGGGTCGAGCAAATTGGAATACTCAGGTGCTCGACCCGAGCAACGAGCCCAATGTAAGTCTATGGGAAACTCGAACATTTTTCAGGCGGCTCCCCCCGGCGGTCTGCAGAGGGCCTAAAAATTGCCCAAATCGATGGGAACAGTGCTCAAATGACATGGGGAAGACCCCTGGAAGCATTTCTGACTCCCAGGTCACTGGTGTCTACAACGTTGTCAGAGAATTACACCACTTTTACGGACTCACAATAAAACATACAAAAACAAAACCAAAATGGATTTTCCTGGGAAATATATTAAGGAACATCCTTTCCAGGGTAATGATTGTATATAAAGCAAAATAAATAACAAAAAATACTCCTCCACACCTTGGGCTATGTTCACACGTAGCGTTTTTGATGCGTTTTTGCACTTTAGCATTGCTTTCAACAAAGACAAATGCATTCACTGGGAAATGTAATTTTAACATTTTACAACCTTATCTGGCCATGTGGTGTATGACACATCATCAGACACATGCATACAGTGCTGAAAAGACATGGGAACAGCATGGGGAAGACCTCTGGAAGCATTTCTGACTCCCAGATCACTGCCTAAAAGTGTGCCCATCATAAGTGATCCTTGGCGCATGCGAAGATGCCTCCCGCCTTGCACCTGTCGTTGCAGACTTGCAACAATCACTGTCCACGTCCTTGTCCCAGTGCAGCGTTCAGTTGTCCCTACCCCATTCCTTGGAATGCAAGCGCAAGTATGCAGCCACCCACCCACCCACAGGCTGCAATACTATACTGCCAAATTTTTCACAGCTGCTTGCACTTGAAAATGTGGCCTTTTAGGCTCGTGGAGGCGGAAGCTTTTGATAACCTCATGCAGGAGGCGGCCGGATGTCCATACTCCTCTCCCCAGCCGCCACTGTTTCTCCCGGTGTCGTCTCCTCCTTCCACAAGCACGGTTACCACAACATTACCTGTGCCCTCCCCAGTGCACTTACTGGGAAGGACCGCCTAACCACAAACACGTGGACAGGTGAATGTGGCCAGGGAAGGTACGGAGCCAGTCCACAGCTTTTTCTGCTGAGTTGTATTTCACCACAGCCATATTCTTTAGCTTGGTGAAAGGACTTGGGAAACCATATCTACCCAGCTGTCATTTCTCCCAAGAAGTCCTCTAAAGCTGCTTTCACTTGAAATGTGGCCTTTTAGGCTCGTGAAGGCGGAAGCTTTTCATAACCTCATGCCAGCAGCGGCCGGGTGTCCAAACTCGGTCCCCAGCCGCCACTGTTTCTCCCGGGGTCGTCTCCGTCTTCCACAAGCACGGGTCCCACAACATTACCCGTGCCCTCCCCAGTGCACTTACTGGGAAGGACCGCCTAACCACAAACACGTGGACAGGTGAATGTGGCCAGGGACAGTACAGAGCCAGTCCACAGCTTTTTTTGCTGAGAGCTGTATTTAGCTCGGTGAAAGGACTGGCATAGAGGGAAATCGAATTTAAAGACACATAGAGCAGGGCCACAATAAAGACAAATTCCCATAAGAAAAGAGAGAGTTTGCTATACAGTTATAGGGTATGCAGTGAGTCCAACGGCTGACCAATTTTAGGAAAAACCCCACTAAGAATTTAAAGACACATGGAGCAGGGCCACAGTAACAAGGTACGACATGTTCCCATTAGAAAGGAGAGGGTCTGCTATACAGTTATAGGGTATACAGTGAGTCCAACGGCTGACCAATTTTAGGAAAAACCCCACTAAGAATTTAAAGACACACGGAGCAGGGCCATAGTAACGACAAATTCCCATTAGAAAAGAGAGAGTCTCCCATAGTGTTGGCCTATGCAGTGAATGCAAGGGCTGCCAAAAATTTGGAGGCACTTCAATGCCCCTTGGAAGAGACGTGGAGGAGGGCCTCATAAAAAAAAATGTTTCCATTAGAAAGGAGCGGGCCTCCTATACTTGTAATGCCCATGCACTAAGTGTATGGGCTGACAAACATTTACCCCTGGGGGGTATACATGAACATACTGTATAAAAAAAATTTTTAACGGGCATCATAAACACCCTCTAAGAAAATTATGTGGGTGTTGCATCACGGACCACGGTCACCATGGAGATATGGTGGTGGAGGATGAGGAGAAGGAGGAGGAAAAGAACAAATAGCCAAAATCAGGAAGCGTATACCCATGTGTGGGTGTGAAAAGGTGCATGGGAATACACCTCCCAAGAAAAGACACTGGATTTGAGTTTCTTATGCTGCTATCATTCGGTGTTGTTGAGAAGCCTGGCCCAATCCAGCCCTTGTTCATTTTTATAAGAGTCAGCCTGTCAGCATTTTCAGTTGACAGGCAGATCATTGATTTTTGGGCCTTCTGTGTAACTGCCAGGTACCACTGACCTAGATGCTGTACCGAAATCTCGCACATCAATCTGCTCATCTCTAGTGTCTAGCAGTGGCTGTCCCTATTGACTACACGTAAACCCTCAGTCATACTGATCATTCTATTATAATGGGAAGTCGGAAAAGATAAGTGTTGGCAGGACAAGTGTCTTGTCAATAGCCAACTCATGTCTATGGCCACCTTAGCATCCAGAAAGCCATTCTCCAACCTACCATAAAAATGGAGGATAGGTAAAGGCTGTTAGAGCCTCAGCTAAACCTCACGTAAAAGAAGTCATGTAACAGTTATTTTAAAATAATAATGTAAATAAAACACAAGTCCGGATAAATGTCATTTTCCAAAACTTTATTTAGCATTGACTTTTTAATTAAAATCATTAAAGTATAAACTCTATTTTAAATGTAAAAAAAGCTGCAGGGGCAACAGTTTTTCTTCCGAAACTCCTTTGTGGTCAAGTTGTTCTGCTGTCAAAGGCCCTGCTTGTTCTTGGTCTTCCCCATCGTGAAAATTCTGAAGACCAGGATTGCTCCTCGGGGTCAGGCTTTTGTTGACCAGTCATGAGGTCAGAATGCCATGGAGATATATAGCCTTCAGTTTAGGAAAGCAAGAGGGGAATAAGATGAATGTGATGTACTGATAAGACAGAGCTAAAAAAACAATATGTATGAAATAATATGTGACGTTGCAAGTTGCACAAAAACTGGGCCACAATGACCAAAGTGCAGTAGCATTTAAGAGCTTACAAAATGCATGTTTTAAAGAGAAGCTGTCATTTGCCATTACTATGATTTTTTTTTCCAAAACAACTTCAGGGAAACAAAATCATTTAGACCAGGTAAAATATCTCCATATTTATGGCAAGTGACAGATCCTCTTTAAAGAAGAACTCCCGACAAACATATTATCTTGTAAACCTTTCTAGATACAGGGAAGGAAATAATTATTTGATTAATTGCTGTTTTTGTAAGTTTGCCCACTGACAAAGACATGAACAGTCTATAATTTTAAGGGTAGGTTAATTTTAACATTGAGAGATAGAATATCCCCCCAAAAAATCAAGAAAATCACATTGTATAAATTAGATACATTTATTTGCATTTTGCAGTGAGAAATAAGTATTTGATCCCCTACAAACCATTATGAGTTCTGGCTCCTACAGACTAGTTAGACGCTCCTAATCAACTTGTTACAGGCATTAAAGACAGCTGTCTTACATAGTCACCTGTATAAAAGACTCCTGTCCACAGACTCAATTAATCCGTCACACTCTAACCTCTACAACATGGACAAGACCAAAGAGCTTTCTAAGGATGTCAGGGACAAGATCATAGACCTGCACAAAGCTGGAATGGGCTAAAAAAACAAAAGTAAGACGCTGGGTAAGAAGAAGACAACTGTTGGTGCAATAGTAAGAAAATGGAAGAAGTACAAAATGACTGTCAATCGACATCGATCTGGGGCACCATGCAAAATCTCACCTCGTGGGGTAGCCTTCATCATGAGGAAGGTGAGAGATCAGCATAAAACTACAGAGGGGGAACTTGTTAATGATCTCAAGGTAGCTGGGACCACAGTCACCAAGAAAACCATTGGTCGGGCGAGTACAGAGTATCTTCAGCATGCTCGGTGATATGTTTGAATCACTCCCATGTGCATGATTTGCGACTGTTTGACAGCTTTAATACATGTGAAGAATGCTTGTTTCTTAAGCATTCCTCACATGTATTAAAACTGTCAAAGAAGCACGCTGAAGATACTTGGTACTCGCCCGAGCATACTCGTCGAAAGGGTTAACTGAACATACTCGCTCATCACAAGTGCAGGCCCATCTGAAGTTCGCCAATGAACAACTGTATGATTCTGTGAGTTATTGGGAGAAGGTGCTGTGGTCAGATGAGACAAAAATTGAGCTCTTTGGTATTAACTCAACTCGCTGTTTTTGGAGGAAGAGAAATGCTGCCTATGACCCAAAGAACACCATCCCCACTGTCAAGCATGGAGGTGGAAACATTATGTTTTGGGGGTGTTTCTTTGCTAAGGGCACAGGACTACTTCACCGCATCAATGGGAGAATGGATGGAGTCATGTACCGTAAAATCCTGAGTGACAACCTCCTTCCCTCCACCAGGACATTAAAAATGGGTCGGGGCAGGGTCTTCCAGCAAGACAATGACCCAAAACATACAGCCAAGGCAACAAAGGAGTGGAGGGAGTTGAAACTCCGAGTTGCCAATCGACAGCCTCAAAATCTGAATGATTTAGAGATGATCTGCAAAGAGGAGTGGACCAAAATTCCTCCTGACATGTGCGCAACCCTCATCATCAACTACAAAAAAAGTCTGACTTCTGTGCTTGCCAACAAAGGTTTTGCCACCAAGTATTAAGTGTTGTTTTCCAGAGAAATCAAATACTTATTTCTCACTGCAAAATGCAAATAAATTTATCTAATTTATACAATGTGATTTTCTTGATTTTTTGGGGGGATATTCTATCTCTCAATGTTAAAATTAACCTACATGCGGCCCGGCGTCTCTTTGCCATCAAAACACACGGCATGGCATCGCGTGCCACCAGAGCACACGGCTCAACTCCCACGTGCCAACAAAACACGTAGCCTGGTTTCCGCTTGTCACCGAAGCATATGACCCAGCATCCGTATGCCACTAAAGCATATGGCCACATAATCGAATGTCACTGAAACATATGGCCCCGTGTCCATGTGCCACCAAAGTACATGGACCAACATCCACATGCCACCGAAGCTCATTGACCGACATCTGCCTGACACCGAAGCACATGGCTAAATGTTTGCAGCACAGTTAAATCCACTGATAGAGAATATAATGTCATGCTATGGGTCATCTATGTACGTATATAAGAATATGACAAGCTATCAAAATATGAAATTATAACCAAACTGTAGATAATAATACAACCGCTAACATACAGTATGTTATCAGAAAATGAATTACTGGAGAGCTTACCCTCCAGGTCACACTCATTGGCAATTGGTCTGCCTCTGATTTTTTTTTCCACCAAAGCACAAGGCCTGACATCCGAGTGCTAACGAAGCACACTGCCCAAAGTCCATGTGCTATTGAAGCACAAAGTCCGACGTCCGCGGGCCACCGAAGCACAAAGAACAGCGTCCATGTGCCATAGAAGCACAAGGTCCTCGAGTTTGAGTCCCACTGAAGCACAGGGCTCGGCATCCGGGTGCCACCGAAGCACATGGCCCCACGTCCAGGTACCACCGAAGCACACAATCCCGTGTACGGGTGCCACCGAAGAACACGGCCCGGCATCTGGTTGCCACCAAGGTGCATGGCCCCGCGTACATGTGCCATTGAAGCACAAGGCACCGCGTACGGGTGTTAGAACTCTCCTGTTAGGTTTTTTCTATCTTGCTGGTCACATGACCTTTTTTGCCTATTTAGTCCTGCTCCGCCCTCCTGGCCTTGCTGGACTTCATTGTAATTTCTACTCTTAAGCTAGCTTGGTGCTTAGTTTCCTTTCTCAGTCAGTTTTCCTAGGTCTTCGGACCTTTGTTCTATGTTGTGTGTTTGTCTTTTACTGCTACAATTTCTGCTAGGAGGTGTCCAACTTTATCCCAGTCCCTAGTTCTTGTAGGGATCCCTTTCTTGCATCTATAGGTCTTCGTACAGACTAGCGAGGACTTTAGCGGGTCTGATCGCAGGATCAGGTTCCCAGTTACATCGTAGGGATCTAGCTTATTTCTATTGTAGGGACAGATCTCCTTTCTTTCCTTAGTACTTGTAGCAGATCATAACAGTAAGTCCAGCCCAAAATTATCTCTAAGGAAAGACTTCCAGTTTCCATCATGGTGTCGGTTCAGGATTTGGCTCAACGCCTGCAGGGACTCTCTCTGGAGGTGGCCGAGCTCCAACAACACGTGAGTAGCTGTTCTGGAGCACATTTTGTGGAGCCAAAGGTACGTTTGCCTGATTTATTTTTTGGTGATCAACAAGAATTTTTTTCCTTTAAAAATGCTTGTTTGTTGTATTTTCATTTGAGACCCAGATCCTCTGGTGATGAATCACAGCGCATAGGGTTCATAATGTCACTTTTGCGCAAGGAGCCTCAGGGATGGGCCTTTTCTCTCCAACCTAGTGATCCATGCTTTAGATCAGTGGATAGTTTTTTTTCTGCTTTGGGTTTGTTGTATGATGATCCTGATCGTGTCTCATCAGCTGAGACTGAATTGAGACGTTTGAGGCAGGGATCAGGTAATGTGGAAAAATATTGTTCTCACTTCCGTCGGTGGTCTGCCCAGGTGGGGTGGAATGATTCAGCTTTGAAAAGTTTGTTTCTTGCGGGGCTAGGTGATAGGGTTAAGGATTTGCTGATTGCTTATCCCACACCTGGAAACTTGCAGGAGGCAATGCAATTAGCTATACGGGTGGACAGGAGACTGCGTGCAAGGGTTAATGAGAGTAAATCCTCTGCCATGTCAGCTCCGAGTCTTGAGAGGGTCTGTACTGACATTGGAGAGCCGATGGAGATTGGGGCGATGGCACCCCGCTCTCAGGAAAAAGACCGCAGGTATTCTGAAGGTTTGTGCTTTTATTGCGGGAAATCTGACCATTTTATTAAGAACTGTGTGCAACGTATGAACAAAGAAAAAAAAAAGGTCATGTGACCAGCAAGATAGAAAAAACCTAACAGGAGAGTTCTAACAGTACCCCCTCTTCTATGAGGATCCTCCGGATCCCCTAGGCCCAGGCTTATCAGGAAACCTCTTGTGAAATGCTCTGACAAGTCTGGAAGCAGAAACATCATCCGCCCTCACCCATGAGTTATCCTCGGGTCCGAAACCCTTCCAAGCGACGAGATACTGCAAACTCCCTCTATACCGTCTAGAGTTTAGGATGCGGGAAATTTCGTATTCCCCGTCCTCCACCACCGGAGGAACAGTGGCAGAGGCGTCACCATCCGAC